>NC_134553.1:49223833-49523833 GCF_025594145.1 Primulina tabacum | reverse complement strand
GAACAAGAAAATCACACAAGATTTAACCCAAAATTTAGAACCAAAGAAAATGTATGCTAAATATCTTAAGGTTTCTAAAAGACGGATTAAAGCATTAAAAAAGCAACTAATGAATTTTAAAGATCTCTACAAACTGTTAAAAGAAGAAGGAAACGAGATCTCAGCTGATATGAATAGATATGTGTTTGTATCATATCAGCTGAGATCCTGAGATCATATCAGCTGAGATCTCGTTCCCTTCTAGATATGTGTTTGTATCATATCAGCCGAGAGATAATGATACAAACACATTTGGCATTATCTAATCAGCTGAGAACGAGTTAATGCCAAACACAGCTGGATGACAATAAAAAAAAGCTATGGCAAGAATTTGAAGTCCGAAAATCAAATCTGAAGGGTTTCTATAAATAAGAAGGCAGAAGGAAGATGAAGACATCATTCAACATCTTCATTTTCTTTCAAACATTGGAATTTTTTTCGAGTTTATGTGTGTTTTCACTTCGGCTACTATAAGTAGTTAAACAAGTTTCTCCTCCTCTACAGGAGGTTACTATGTAATAATATTTGGTATGTTTGAATAAAATAACCAAGGCTTTTCCCTCTCTCATGTATTAGTTTCAGATTGAACTACTTTACTATACACCATGAGGTAGGAAACGAAACAGGGTTGTGCTAGGTGCTGTTGAAGGAATCTGTGTCAGGAACCATCTGTTGCGACTTCGTGGTTAGGCTGTGAGGACCAGTCTGTAAAAATCGGTGGATACAACCCGACGACACTTTGGTCAAAGAGGTAAATAGTTCGATTTATTATACGGAAGCATGATTGGTCATTTAAAAAAAATTGATCATTTAATAATGGTATATAGGCTGGAAACCTTGCGTAGTTGTATGTCTTTGGGCTATATATCTTCAAGAACAAGCTCGATAGGTATAATAATGCCACGTACCAAAAATCATAACAAATAAGGATGTTTTGAAAATTTTAAAAAATTGGAGAGTTAAAATAAAATTCTAGATGAGTAAGGAGAAAGAAGGAAGTTGAGTTTGAAAAAAGAGATTGTTTACAAATTTCTGGGATAATACCCATTTTCGTCCTTATTGTTAACCGCTTTTCCCATTTCAGTACCTCTTCATTTTTGACTGCTTAAGTAATCCTTCAATTTTTCAAAATCTTCCCTAATTGGTCCCTGTCGTTATGTTGATGTTAAGATTAACATTGACCCACATCATGTGCCTCTCACGTGATCTATTCTTTTTGAAGGCAGTCGATTACTCCCCAAATCATTTTACTGGCAGCCCCTACGACAACCATAAATCCCCAAATCAAATAATTCAGCCCCTACGACAACCCTAACTCCCCAAATCAAACGATGGCAGGAAAGGGAAGTGCGAATGGTTGCAGACGGTAATGGCAAGCTTTCAGCCCCTAAGACGGTAATGGCAAGCTTTTAGCCCGAAATGAAAGAATTCAGCTCGTAAGAAGTAAGCAAGCTTTCCTTGATTAATTTATTGCAGTTGTTGACTCAAATTTTTGTGTCACAGTTTTTTTTTTCGAAATTAAAGATTGGTATATTTGCTAAAGTGGAAGGCGGTAATGGCTAAAAGAAGTAAATTTTCAATTGAATTCACCCCGAATTATGGCAATGTTTCCTTTTTTAATTTGATGACTGTTTGGATAAATTTATCGAGATTTATCACATTTACGGGATGTTAATATTTTGTTTTTTAGGTTGGATGCGAGAACCCACTCTTGTTACAATTAAATTGTACTACAATGGTTCAATGGAAACCGATCGGAAGACAAAAATGTAAAAAGGTGGGAGTACTGAATTCTTTGATTTTGTGGGTTATTCATGTGTCACCAATGAATAAGGACAGTTGCTGGCAGATAAAGACATTTGTATCTGAGCACAAAAACTGTTATTGGAATGTTAAGAACAAAAACATCAAGTCAAGCTGGTTAGGTGAAACTTTTGTGAATAAACTGAAATCAAATCCTAAGTTAGGTACCAGAGAGTTTAGAGAAGAGGTTAAATCTACTTTCAATGTAGCCCTCACATATAAACAAGCTTATTTGGGTCGCAAAAAAGTATTGAAGCTAGTTGATGGTAGCATAGCGGAACAATTTAGCCGAATAAGAAATTATTGTGCTGAACTGAAAAGGTCCGATGAAGGTGCTTCTGTGATTCTAAAACTGACTGATGAAGATGCTGGGCCAAGATTTCAGAGGTTGTGTGTGTGCTTTTCGGCATGTAAACAAGGTTTTAAAGAGTCTTGTAGACCTGTGGTTGGAGTTGATGGATGTTTTTTGAAAACCAATAGTGGTGGGCAGTTGTTGACAGCAGTTGGGATAGATCCAAATAACATTTTTCCTATTGCTTATGCATTGGTGGAAGGAGAGACAAAGGATAGTTGGATGTGGTTTCTGCGGTTGTTGGATAATGATATTGGCTTTGAGAATCAAGATGGTTGGACCTTCATGTCTGATAAGCAAAAAGGCTTGATTCCTGCATTTGAGACTTTGTTTCCAAATGCCGAAAATAGATTTTGTGTTAGGCATCTATACACCAACATGAAATATGATGGATTCAGAGGTGTGGCGATAAAAAAAATGCTCTTTGGGCTGCGGGTAGGGCGACAATAGTTGAAGAGTTCAAAAGGCGGATGGAAGAATTGAAGAAGATTAATCATGATGCCTATATCTGGTTGGCAAAAAAACCTGAACAACACTGGTCCAAGGCATAATTTAGAACAATTCCAAAATGTGATATACTTCTTAACAACATGTGTGAGTGTTTCAACAGCATGATTTTAGATGCAAGAGAAAAACCAATCATTTCAATGTTCGAAACAATAAGAAACAGTGTTTTGAAATACAAGCAGTGTTACTCGCGATCCATCATGCCCATTAATTGTCACGACCGTAATTTTTAACTACTTTAAATTTGCGGAAAAATAAAAATTTTCTTAAATAAGTATAAATTATCAAACTTTGTTAATAAATATTTGCTCGTCTAAAATATTTGGAATAAAACAACTAATAACAGTTGCGAGAAGTAAACGTTTAAAACATTGAAAACACCACTCCTTAAAATCAGAATAATTGAACATGCATAAAATCTTAAAACATGGGCGGTCCTCGGGTTTAGCCTCTTGCGCAGCCCAAGTCAGCTCATTGGTCCTCACCCCTCATCTCCTCAACATCATCCTCACCTGCATCGATTAAGTCTAGTGAGTCTACAGACTCAACATGTATAAACTGAAAGTAACAAGTAATACGTAATATAACCCCATGCATCTTTAAAATAGAGCGTACATACTTGAAACTTAATCTTACATACATAAAATTGACGTGCCATCATATCATAAAACTTTTCATAAACATACTTGCATCATACATACTTGAACATGCATACATCATTTTTGCGTAGAGATATGTTTCAAAGCAAGTGACCCATACATAAATGTGCCTGATCAGACTAAACCACAGTACTGGGCTGACAGGGAGAATCCACTGCCACATACATGAGATCCCCAGTCATGCTTTACTGGGTGGATTGGTCTCTGTTCATGCTTTACAGCTTTTCAATCCTGATCTAAACCCGGTCATGCTTTACCGGGGTGGAGAGGTCCTCGACCACGTTCGCCAACTTCCAAACCCGTTCATAATTTGGCCACAAGACATTTAGCATACCTCAAAAACTTAAAAGTATTTTCTTTTGCACGTCAAACATACTTACTTGGTGTTGAGGGATTCGTTGGATCTCGCTTGGGGCCACTGCTGCACATACTAACATGAGTTCAAACACTTATCTTTCATAGCTTAGACGTAGGTATTCATGCTCACCACAGAATTAAATAAATAGCTTATGACATTCTAGATCACTCGGGACTTGACCTCGTTTAATTATCGTACTAAACCATGACATAGAACCCCAAAATAAATCCTCTATTTTATATTCATAACCACAAAACAAATCATATATTTTATATTCATATTTAAAATATATATATATATATATATATTTTTATAAAAGGGGTACACGAACCCCGTGTAGGGGTCCGGGTAGGCACGAAAATTTCGTATTTTTGAAGGAAAAAGGTCACGGACTCCGTGTCGAGGTCCGGGAAGGGGTCCGAGTACATGCTGGACATGGAAATTCACGAAAATTCACTAACTTAATGATTCATTCTTTCAACCCAAGCCTAAGGACCATGAATAAACACCTCGAGACTCATCCTAGGATGCTATTACCTTGATTCAAACCTGTACAAACACCCCAAACATCCCCAAGCATCGACAAGCAACTTCAATACCACAATAACCCGTAATTCGACATCGTTTCGTTTCCTACGACTTCTACTACATCCCAAGCCAATCCCGACCCAAACGAACCATCAAATAACACCTAAACACATCCCATAACATATCTAAATGCAGTAACACAAGTCCGGCAGTGCCCAACAAAGCCTACAACTCAAAAACTTCAAAACATGATGAACATCATTTTCATAAGATCGCAGGTTTGAGCAGTCACACAAAACAACCATAACTCACTCGTTTTTTGTCCAAAAATTACGAATTTTATATCAAATAGAAGGTATCAAAAAGATCTACGTTTTTATGTTGAAAATAATTTCAGAAAACGAACCGAAATTACACAGGAACCTAAATGACAGCAAAAACGTCTTTTGAGATCTAAAATGTTTCAGAAATCGATTCAATGCATAATCGCTCAAACTTTGCTCATAATAATCAAACTTTCACGCATAACATACATCAAAATATCTACTATGACAAGATCGATGCATAAAACGAAAAAATATACATACCTTTGATCTATAAAACTCACGATACGGTGAATATCGAAGCGACATGGTGCGGGAAATGATCCGGGCGACTTGAGGCACGATTTTTGCTGCTAAATCAACGAAGGATTATTGAAGGAAATTTGGAGAGGAAGATGGTGATATAGAGGCTGCTGAAAGAGAGTTTCAAGAAAACTTCTCTTGTCCTCTTACCATAATAGAGTAAAGGAATTGACCAAGTAATGTTTATGTGTGTGGTGTGTGTATACGTGACTATATGTGTGTGGGGTGTGGGGTGTTTTAATTAATTAATTAATCATGCCAATTAAAATGTTAAACCAATTATCAAGTTAATAAAATTCTAATCCCATAATAAATTTACTAAAATCCCCTAATTAAAATAAAATCCACAATTGATAAACTTTAAAAGTTTAAAATCTTAAAATCACCTAATATTTAAATTAGGCTTTAAAAATGTTAAAACTTCATAAATCATTTAAAAGTGTCATTTTCTTGACTTGAAATAAAATACCACATTTTAAAATTGCCAAAAATCGTCTTGGGTCTCTTTCCCCCGATCCCGCATCGAATATTCGCCTGAAACATAAACTCGAGAAAACATTTTAACGTGCATCAAATAATCATAAATAATTAAAATAATGCAATTTCATAAATCATGCATATCTAAAATCATTTTAAACTTAAATAATTAATTTAACAAATTAAATAAATGCACGGGTTTCACGTATACTGATTTTGGGCTCTACAGTTTCTCCCCCACTTAAATAAATTTCGTCCTCGAAATTAAATTTTACCAAACAGTTCCGGATAGCGACTTTTCATATCTGCTTCGGTCGCCCAAGTGGCCTCCTCTACTGATTGATTCAGCCACCGGACTTTGACCAACTTGGTCACTTTGTTCCGAAGTCTCCGCTCTTGTCTGTCTAGAATTTGGACAGGTCTTTCCTCATACGACATATCTGGAGCCAACTGCAACGGCTCAAAACTCAAAACATGCGAATGATTTGCTATATACTTCCTCAGCATCGAGACATGGAACACATTGTGCACTCTAGCCATATTCGACGGTAGGGCTACACGATAAGCTAGTGTCCCAACTCTGTCAAGAATTTCAAACGGTCCAATAAATCTCGGACTCAGCTTGCCTCTCTTCCCAAACCTCATAACACCTTTCATAGGTGCTATCTTTACGAATACGTGGTCTCCTAAGGCAAACTCAAGATCTCTCCTCCTCTTGTCAGCATAACTCTTTTGACGACTCTGTGCGGTCTTCATCCTGTCTCGGATCTTGACCACCACATCCGCAGTCTGCTGAACAATCTCTGGACCAAGTTCTGATCTCTCACCGACTTCATCCCAATGAATCGGCGATCTGCACTTCCTCCCATACAATGCCTCGTAGGGAGCCATACTTATAGAGGATTGAAAACTGTTGTTGTAGGTAAACTCCACTAGAGGTAGCTTCGATTCCCAATTCCCATGGAAATCTATCACACAGGCTCGCAACAGATCTTCCAATATCTGAATCACTTGCTCAGACTGACCATCTGTCTGAGGGTGGAGTGCAGTACTGAATAACAACTTCGTCCCCATGGCTACGTGTAAACTCTTCCAAAAGGACGTTGTTAATCTCGGGTCCCTGTCGGACACAATAGAAACTGGAATCCCGTGCAAATGAACTATCTCCCGGATATAGAGCTCTGCATACTGAGTCATGGAGAAAATCATCTTCATCGATAAGAAATGTGCCGACTTAGTTAGTCGATCCATTATAACCCAGATGGCATTGGATCCTTTGACTGACCTCGGCAAACCAACCACGAAATCCATGGTGATATTCTCCCATTTCCACTCGGGAATAGGAAGTGGCTTAAGCATCCCTGCTGGCTTCTGATGCTCTGCCTTCACCTGTTGACAAGTGAGACATTCAGACACAAATCGGCGGATGTCTCGCTTCATACCTGGCCACCAATACAGCATCTGCAAATCCTTGTACATCTTGGTACCTTCTGGATGGATGGAATACGAAGATGTATGTACCTCTGACAAAATATCTTCTCTGATCGAATCAACACTAGGCACACACATTCTCCCTCTGTACCTCACAATATCATCAGACACTGTGTAAAGTACACTGTCCTTGGTCTGATCCTTCAAACTCCATTTCTATAATTGCTCATCTGAAGGCTGTCCTTTACGGATTCGGTCTAACAAAGAAGATTGGACTGTCAGATTAGACAGCTTGGGAGCTCGATCCTTAGGTTAAACTTCTAAGCCAAACCTCTGAATCTCTGACTGAAGAGGTCTCTGCACTGACAGTTGTGCTAAGATTGCTACATTTCTGCTCAAAGCATCTGCCACAACAATAGCTTTCCCTGGATGGTAGCTAATTTCACAATCGTAGTCTTTTACCAACTCCAACCACCGTCTTTGTCTCATGTTAAGTTCTTTCTGCGTGAAGAAAATACTTGAGACTCTTGTGATCAGTGAATATCTGGCATTTCTCGCCGTACAAATAATGTCTCCAAATCTTCAACGCAAAGACCACGGCAGCTAAGTCTAGATCATGAGTCGGATAATTCTTTTCATGTACTTTTAATTGTCTGGAAGCATAAGCTATAACCCGACCATGTTGTATCAACACTGTGCCTAATCCGAGCTTAGATGCATCGGTGTACAGCACAAATTTTCCTTGCCCTGATGGCATGGCTAAAACTGACGCCGAAATAAGAGCTTGCTTCAAGGTATCGAGTCTCTTCTGACACTCTTCACTCCATACGAATTTGGCATTCTTATTGGTCAATGAGGTGAGTGGCACTGCTATCGAAGAAAATCCTTGAATAAACTTTCTGTAGTAACCTGCTAAGCCTAGGAAACTGCGGATCTCTGATGCATTCTTCGGCTCAACCCAATTTTTAACGGCTTCCACCTTTGCTGGATCCACCTCAATACCACTGCTAGATACTATATGACCCAAAAATGCTATTTTATCCAACCAAAATTCACACTTACTGAATTTTGCATACAACTTGTGGCTCTGCAAAACGTGCAACACTATTCTCAAATGCTGACTGTGCTCCTCATGGCTCTTCGAGTATATAAGAATGTCGTCAATGAACACTATGACGAACTGATCTAAGTAGGGTTGAAATACTCGATTCATGAGGTCCATAAAAATTTCTGGAGCATTCGTCAGTCCAAACGGCATCACCAAGAACTCGTAATGCCCATATCTGGTTCTGAAGGCTGTCTTATGAACATCTGCATACTTTACCTTCAGCTGGTGATACCCTGATCGAAGATCTATCTTAGAGAACATTGTAGCTCCCTGCAACTGATCGAATAGGTCCTCGATTCTTGGTAGTTGGTATTTATTCTTGATCGTTACCTTGTTCAACTCTCGGTAATCGATGCACAGTCTCATGCTCCCATCTTTTTTCTTCACAAAGAGCACCGGTGTGCCCCATGGTGAGAAACTAGGGCGAATAAATTCCTTGTCAAGAAACTCCTGAATCTGCTGTTTGAGCTCTAACATCTCAGCTGGAGTTAGATGATACGGTGCCTTAGAGATTGGCACGGTGCCTGGCGCAAGATCAATGGCAAACTCCATCTCTCTCTCTGGTGGAAGGCCTGTGACGTCATCTGGAAAAACGTCAGGAAAATCTCTTACTATTGGCACATCAGATATCGACGGAGTGGGTACGTCAGGTGCGGAAATAATACTGGCCAAGAAAGCCTGACATCCCTTGTGAATAAGTCTCTGTGCCTGCATGCAAGAGATCATGCGAGGGAAACTTCTCCATCTGTCTGGCTCAAAAAGAAACTTCTCCATGCCCAACGGTCTTACTAACACTGACCTTTTCTGGAAGTCAATAAGAACTCTGTTCTTTGTTATCCAGTCCATTCCCAAAATAATATCGAATTCTGGCATCGGCAACACAATCAAGTCGGCATACACTAGGTGGCCATGTAGTTCAAGATCGATGTCTCTGACCACACTAGTAGCTGATAACTCTTCCCCTGATGGGACTGTCACATAATAATTCACGTCGAGCCCAATGGACTTGATGTCCAAATGATTAGCGAACATCTCCGAGATAAAGGAGTGAGTGGCACATAAATATATTAGGGCCTTCGTGGCCAATCTCTTTATGAAAATATTTCCTGAGATGCGTTAGCACAATACAAAACTTATATCCCAAAATTCTAACCTTAACCTCAAGTAATGAAAGACACCAAATGTACTAAATAGCACACTAATAATCCCAAATCAGTACGAAACATGCATGGCAAAACTAAGACTGTGCTGAATTAAATAAGTTACCAGTCAACAAGGTCGTGACTGGGTCCGCCTCCTGAGCATATATGGCGAACACCCTTCCCTGAGTCACCCTTTCCTGGGTCGGCTGCATCCACTGTGGGCAGTCCTTCAACATGTGGTCACTGGCTCCACATTTAAAGCATTTGCCCGATCCCCACAAACACTGTCCCGGATGTTGGCGATTGCACTTCGAGCACATCGGGAAATTACCAGGCCTTTGAGGAGCCTTCTGCTGAGGGATAGGACACTTGCCCTTCGGCGGTCCCTGAAATGACCTCTTCCCCTGCTGTCCCTGGAAAGGTCTCTTAAACTGGGGTCGCTGCTGTTGCTGCTGTTGAGGTGCCTGATAGGGCCGCTTGCCCTATCTATCATTCTCGATGTCTCTTTGGTCCTGCTCTGCCATCAAGGCTCTAGATACGACAACGGAATAGGAAGTCGGACCAGCGACCCTCACATCACTGCGCAAGATCGGTCGTAACCCATCAATAAAATGCCTAAGCTTCTCCCGAGCATCATTTGCAATTAGGGGCACGAAGTGACACCCCCTCTCGAACTTCCACACAAACTCTGCTAAGCTGTTGTCTCCATGTCGCAGCGTCATGAACTCCCTGGTCAGTCTGGATCGTACTTCATCAGTGAAGTACTTGGAGTAGAAATGTAATGCCCGAGATTTGCATTCTATTAATCTGAGATTATCGATTTTGAACTGCTGTGTTTAAAGATGGACCATTCCGAGACCAGATTGGGTGAAGCATGTGATTTATGAATATTTTGTACAGAACTGTTGGCGCCCGAGCGGTAGAAAAGAGCCGCCCGAGCGCCAATGTTCAACAGGAACATGTTCGGACAGAAAGTCTGGTGCCCGAGCGGTAGTTTGTGACCGTCCGAGCGCCAATGCATATCAAGACAAGTGATCGGGCAGAACATTCCGCGCCCGGACGGTAATTCTCGACCGCCCGAGCGCCGCCTGAAAGGTGTGAAAATAAGACACGTTTCTTGAACATGCAAGTAGGATATATATATATACATATATATGTCATTCTTCAGAAAAGAAGAAAGGTAAGGAACGAGAAAAGCTTCAGGAAAGTAGAAGAAAATCCTTAAGCCTTTATATTTCGATCTGTCCGTCTGATTTTTAATCCGACTTCAGTACCATGTTTTTATCGATGAGAGCTTCAACTGGACGTAAGTTTTATTACGTTTTGATATGATTTGAAATTATGATACTGTCAGAATCGGATATGATTCATATATGGTGTTCTCGACATGTTAGACATCGTATAATCGAAACCGGATTGAAGAACAGATACAGTATGGAATTGTTATTATTTTTAGAGTTTATTTGATTGAGATTGATATCAGATTTGTGTTGTGTCGATTATGAGTTGTGGTAATTGATATCTGTTGATATTGTATTGACAGAGATATTCAGATTGTTCCGTTATGCCGTTGATTTTAAGTTAGATTCAGATTGATCAGATTCGGTATTGAATTAAGCAGTATATTGATATTGTACTTCTTGATATTGTCATTGCCAGATTGAGTATTGACAGACTTCGAATTCCAGACTTGAACGTTGTCAGAACTGCAACTAAAGAAAGGTATAAGTCAATGTCGAACCGGGAGAATGACTCGAGTGTGAAATACTTGAGTTTCCCTAAACAACATACTGATTGTGATTGTGTACATTGATTTGGACTAATATGCTTGTTCTATTGATTTATAGGAAGCATGTATTAGACGATTGGTCTTGTGACAGAAGGGTCAAATGGTGATGGAATCGTCACTGACCCATTGCACATTGTCACCGAATAGTGATTGGCGGAGGTTGCCAAAGTTTGTGACTGATAGGTCAAGACACTGGATGTTTGGTTTATATCGATGTTTGATTAGAGGTGGATTTACTTCTTTTACTGAAATTCGATATAGTATGCCAACATCTGGAAACCGGGATCCCTAGACTAGGAATGAGTCTAGTATGAGATATAGAGTCAGGAGTTGATTAACAGATTTATATTGAATTATGTTTTCAGATTTTGATATATATTACTGATATTTGTTCCATGCTTTATATTGATTATATGATTGCATGTATCGTTGATTTATACTGGGATGTGATTCTCACCGGGGTTATCCGGCTGTTGTCGTGTTTGTATGTGTGCATGGCAACAGGTGGGACAGGATCAGGGTCGAGGAGATGAAGAGAGATCGTGATTAGAGTGGAGACTACGGACTTGGATTTTAGATAGGGTTTGAACACTTGATATGTAGTTGTTAACCCTTACTTTTAAATGACTGTATACGGTACAAGACTTGTACTTTGTTTCGATGTATATATTCGAATGAATTCCATTACGTTCCGCATTTGACACTTGTATGTTAAAAAAAAAAAATTAGACCCTGTTTATTATAATTGATTTAATTATTCCCACAGACGATTAAGAAATGAATTAGCGTCCGGGTCCCCACAAGAAAACTTCTTTGAACCCATTCCACGTCAGTGTTTGCAAGTTCACTGACACTGATACACTTTCCCACCAAAGCATGGCGTCTCCTGACAGAAGGAATGTGGCACACCTGACCCTATCTGCATCCTGCAGCTCCATGAAATCAAAAATCACCTCGATGGATTTAATCCATCCCTCAGCTATCATCGGGTCAGTAGTCCCCGAGAACTCTTTCGGATCCATCCTCCTAAACCCTCTCATACACTGCCTCTGGTTTGGGCCTCGCCTCTGTGTCCACTGCAGCATTGTTCCCTGCAAACTGTGCGAAGAACTGAGTCATACCTGCAAACATCTATGCCTGCATATCTGGCGGTGGGCGAGGAGGAGTGGCCCTCTCCCCATCACAAGCCTCTCTGTCCTCATCCCTTGCTGCACTGGCAACCAAACGTCTAGGAGGCATACCGTTCTAAAATTTATCCAACACATAACCCAGCATACAATAACCTAATATCAGTGTCGTAGGATGCACAAAATTTGAACTTAAAACATGTACATGTTGAAATCGTGACTTGATGCTTACTACATGAAAGAATTTAAAACTTTAAAATTTACATACTTGAGGTGTGACTTCGTGAGCTTCTCGCAACTGGCAGAAGGCATAACCCTTTACAAGAACACCGCTCTAATACCAACTGTCACGAACCGTAATTTTTAACTACTTTAAATTTGCGGAAAAATAAAAATTTTCTTAAATAAGTATAAATTATCAAACTTTGTTAATAAATATTTGCTCGTCTAAAATATTTGGAATAAAACAACTAATAACAGTTGCGAGAAGTAAACGTTTAAAACATTGAAAACATCACTCCTTAAAATCAGAATAATTGAACATGCATAAAATCTTAAAACATGGGCGGTCCTCGGGTTTAGCCTCTTGCGCAGCCCAAGTCAGCTCATTGGTCCTCACCCCTCATCTCCTCGACATCATCCTCACCTGCATCGATTAAGTCTAGTGAGTCTACAGACTCAACATGTATAAACTGAAAGTAACAAGTAATACGTAATATAACCACATGCATCTTTAAAATAGAGCGTACATACTTGAAACTTAATCTTACATACATAAAATTGACGTGCCATCATATCATAAAACTTTTCATAAACATAATTGCATCATACATACTTGAACATGCATACATCATTTTTGCGTAGAGATATGTTTCAAAGCAAGTGACCCATACATAAATGTGCCTGATCAGACTAAACCACAGTACTGGGCTGACAGGGAGAATCCACTGCCACATACATGAGATCCCCAGTCATGCTTTACTGGGTGGATTGGTCTCTGTTCATGCTTTACCGCTTTTCAATCCTGATCTAAACCCGGTCATACTTTACCGGGGTGGAGAGGTCCTCGACCACGTTCGCCAACATCCAAACTCGTTCATAATTTGGTCACAAGACATTTAGCATACCTCAAAAACTTAAAAGTATTTTCTTTTGCACGTCGAACATACTTACTTGGCGTTGAGGGATTCGTTGGATTTCGCTTGGGGCCACTGCTGCACATACTAACATGAGTTCAAACACTTATCTTTCATAGCTTAGACGTAGGTATTCATGCTCACCACCGAATTAAATAAATAGCTTATGACATTCTAGATCAATCGGGACTTGACCTCGTTTAATTATCGTACTAAACCATGACATAGAACCCCAAAATAAATCCTCTATTTTACATTCATAACCACAAAACAAATCATATATTTTATATTCATATTTAAAAAAAAAAATATATATATATATATATATATATATATATATTTATAAAAGGGGGTACACGAACCCCGTGTAGGGGTCCGGGTAGGCACGAAAATTTCGTATTTTTGAAGGAAAAAGGACATGGAATCCGTGTCGAGGTTTGGGAAGGGGTCCGGGTACATGCTGGACATGGAAATTCACGAAAATTCACTAACTTAATGATTCATTCTTCCAACCCAAGCCTAAGGACCATGAATCAACACCTCAAGACTCATTCTAAGATGCTATTACCTTGATTAAAACCCGTACAAACACCCCAAACGTCCCCAAGCATCGACAAGCAACTTCAATACCACAATAACCCGTAATTCGACATTGTTTCGCTTCCTACGACTTCTATTACATCCCAAGCCAATCCCGACCCAAACTAACCACCAAATAACACCTAAACACATCCCATAACATATCTAAATGCAGTAACACAATCCCGGCGGTGCCCAACGAAGCCTACAACTCAAAAACTTCAAAACATGAAGAACATCATTTTCATAAGATCGCAGGTTTGAGCAATCACACAAAAACAACCATCACTCACTCGTTTTTTGTCCAAAAATTACGAATTTTATATCAAATCGAAGGTATCAAAAAGATCTACGTTTTTTATGTTGAAAATAATTTCAGAAAACGAACCGAAATTACACAGGAACCTAAATGACAGCAAAAACGTCTTTTGAGATCTAAAATGTTTCAGAAATCGATTCAATGCATAATCGCTCAAACTTTGCTCATAATAATCAAACTTTCACGCATAACATACATCAAAATATCTACTATGACAAGATCGATGCATAAAACGAAAAAATATACATACCTTTGATCTATAAAACTCACGATACGGTGAATATCGAAGCGACACGGTGCGGGAAATGATCCGGGCGACTTGAGGCACGATTTTTGCTGCTAAATCAACGAAGGATTATTGAAAGAAATTTGGAGAGGAAGATGGTGATATGGAGGCTGCTGAAAGAGAGTTTCAAGAAAACTTCTCTTCTCCTCTTACCATAATAGAGTAAAGGAATTGACCAAGTAATGTTTATGTGTGTGGTGTGTGTATACGTGAATATATGTGTGTGGGGTGTGGGGTGTTTTAATTAATTAATTAATCATGCCAATTAAAATGTTAAACCAATTATCAAGTTAATAAAATTCTAATCCCATAATAAATTTACTAAAATCCTCTAATTAAAATAAAATCCACAATTGATAAACTTTAAAAGTTTAAATATTAAAATCACCTAATATTTAAATTAGGCTTTAAAAATGTTAAAACTTCATAAATCATTTAAAAGTGCCATTTTCTTGACTTGAAATAAAATACCACATTTTAAAATTGCCAAAAATCGTCTCGGGTCTCTTTCCCTCGATCCCGCATCGAATATTCGCCTGAAACATAAACTCGAGAAAATATTTTAACGTGCATCAAATAATCATAAATAATTAAAATAATGCAATTTCATAAATCATGCATCTCTAAAATCATTTTAAACTTAAATAATTAATTTAACAAATTAAATAAATGCACGGGTTTCAAGTATACTGATTTTGGGCTCTACATTAATGGACCAGCCCTGTGGCCTGAATGCCAATTAATCCCTCCATTACCACCAATTTATAAGGAAAAAGTTGGTAGGCCATTAAAGCTGAGATGGCGACAACCTAATGAAGTTCCAGCTTCAAGACAATCAAAGCTGAAAGGTGTGAAACGAAACAACAAATGTCGGACATGTGGTGGGTTTGGACACAATCAAAGGAGTTGCAACATATCTAAAGCAAGTGGTTTAGATAGGGCAACACAAGAGAACAATGAAATGGACAGAGGTGAAACTGAAACACCACAAAATTACAATGAAATGGATATAGGTGATGTTGAGGAGTTACTTTTGTGTTATTTAAGATTCTTATTTTAATTTTTAGCATGATAATATTTAGCATTTAATAGGTGACATAGAATCTGCACCACAAACATGCAATGAAGCCGAGCTTGGTGCGACTACACAAGGCGACTCAATGTCAGATGAAAGCGAAAGATTCATATCCAATAAAATCGCAGAACGTGCTGAAGCAGCATTCAAAAAAAGAAAAAAATTGCAGGTTATCAACAATTTGTTGTGTATTTATGTTTGTTTTAAGTGAAAATAATTTTTTTACAAGTTATTCGATTTAAATGATTATTTTCAGGTAATACGACAACGAGCAACTGGAGTAACAATTAGTGGCAGCTCCAACACAATCTCATCTGTGAATGTAAGTGCAACTAAACATGTTACATTTATTTTTTTGAGTTGGAAATGTTTCAATTTTTTAATCTTTTTCTCAGGTCCATAAAGTACTAAACAAACAAACGCATGTCATTGTGAAAAGAGGAATGAACTACGTAACTGTATCAAATTTGAGAGCCTCATTGGATGATCAAAGAAAATAAACAACGATAGAATCAAGTGGAACTAGTGGTTGATGAAGTAAATGTTGATGAAAGTAGTGGTTGTGGATATGATCACAGAAAAAAAAAACACATGTTATTGTTTTGTTGGATTCTAAATTTTATGGAAGTAGTGGTTGTGGACATATTTATTTTTTGTTGAATTTTAATGGTTATGGAAGTGAATGTTGTGGTTATGAAATTAGTAGCTTTACGGAATCATTGAGTTGTTTTTCTTTTTTATCCCTGAAATTAGTGGTTGTGGACATTTTTTTTTCTTGGAATGGTACGAATCTTCTTCTTCTTTTTTTTCATGGAATGTTTCTCTACTTTTCTTAAGATTGGCCACTGGTAAATTATGCTAAGCTTCCAAGATCAATATTAAACATTGGACACAAAGAATGATTCTAGTCTTCTTGAAGCTTCCAGTATTAAACAATATTAAACATTGGACACAAAGATGAATATTAAGCTTCCAGTAAATTATGCTTGTCTTCATGAAAAAATAATGCAAATAAAAAATTGGACACAAAGAATGGCCAATCAAAGTTGCAAACACAAGATGAATATTAAACATCTTACTCAAGTCATTGTCAAAGACTAATTGTTGCATTCTTAATTCAAATCCCATAATCCAAAAAACAAACTTAGTTTCAACACAAGTGCAACATAATTGAAAATGATAGAAACACATGCATCATCACTCTCCTCCTCTTCTTTCGTTTCCTCACTTAGATGTGCCTCATTAGCTGCGCCACCAACAGAAGCAATAACTACTCTATTTATCTTCACCAAGGTGTAGAGACTCTAGTATTTCTTTGATCTCTTTAGATAACTCTTCCATTTTCAGTGCATTTTTGCGACTCTCACGTTCCAATTCCATTTGAGCATCTACTAAGTGGGCTATTCTTTCATACTCTATTGGTTTTTTACTCGAACTTGCATCACATGTTGAACTTGAACATTTTGCCTCGTTACAGTTATAAGTAGCAGCTCCAACATATTGTTTCTTCATATAATCATCGAATGATTTCAATGCCTCTTCTCTAGTCCAATAGGATTTGTGAGAAGCTCCACTGTATTTACTCACTTGCACTTGAGCCTCCGCCCAATTGTCGTAAACACCGGGTTTTCGTCCAACAAATACGACATATGTTTTCCTCTACATTAAATAAGAATTTTCAAATTTCAACAAAAAATTCATACAAAAACTCAGGGAAAGTTACAAAATACACACTAAATTAGTAATAAAATAATAATGCTAGTAATCTGTTGAAAAATTTATCAAAATTCAAAAATTAAATTTAACTAAGTAGGATAATTCCAAAAAACTACACCAAATAAAATAAATCCAAGCATTATAATTATGCTACCAAGATGTGCCTAACAAATTAGAAAAATAGTGCTAAACCACCTTCGAAATTTATACTCCAAAATGTATATATATATATATATATAAAATAAGAATGCTACGAACATACTAATCGAGAACCTACAGCAAAATCATGGAAAATAATTAAAAGCCTTTACCATGGCAGATGTTGTAGTAGATTGAATCTGGAATTGCTAAATTTTCTTCCAGTTCGCCGTGGGTTTCGTAGGGGCTGAATTCTTTGATTTGGGGATTTAGGGTTGTCGTAGGGGCTGCCAGTAAAATGATTTGGGGAGTAATCGACTGCCTTTAAAAAGAATAGATCACGTGAGATGCACATGATGTGGGTCAGCGTTAATTTTGAAGTCAACATAACGACAGGAACCAATTAAGAAAGATTTGGAAAACTTGAAAAATTACTTAAGCAGCAAAAAATGGAGAGGTACGGTCCCCAAAGTTTCTCCTTTTAACTTAAATTTTTTACTTTTGTCATGTTTTGCCCGATTCCGCTGAATTTCATGTTCACAATGGTTACGACTTACGAGGGATAAAATCAGCGGGTTATTGGGCAGGGTTCAGTTTAGGTCTCGCGTTCTTCATCAGTGTCGAGTCCAATTCCAAGAAACTCGTGGGTTTCAAGCGATGGATGCCAAAGACATCTTGGGGTTGTCCAAGAGTGCATTGCCATCACAAGAAAAGAAGTCCAAGGCTCCCAGAGAATCTCAGAGAAAGCCTGATGGCATTTCGCGCGAGGTTTCTTTCGATTTTTGTTTTCTTCTTACACTGGAATGTTATGTGTTTTCAGCTGTTGAATGGAATGGAATGCAATGCCGTAGGTTTACGCTCTTACAGGGGGGCTGGCGCCTTTGATGCCCGCAGTTGATTTTAATCAATTGAAAAGAAAAGCGCAATCCGAAAACGAGAAGGTTCACGTGTGTTCTGTTCTAGACATAAGTTTCTTAGTTTTTTAAATTTATTTATATGCTTTTAGTTTTCTTCAGATCACATGGCAATGGCTTCCTTTTACGAATTCTGCCAGAAAAGACAACTTGCCGCTCTATCATTGGGTGTGTTTCACTTGATAGTAGGATCGACTTTCGGAATTTTACTACTTGCGGGACTGTTGTAGTATTTGCTGTTTTTTATTCATAGGTTAGAGTTGTGAATGGTGTCCCACCAACGGGTGATTATTCATTTTCAAAGTTCAATAAGGTACGCCAAAACATTCTATTTTCCACATGATAAACATCTCCCAACAGATAAATTTGGCCTCTGACTCTCTGTTCATATATTCATCAACTGACTTTTCCGAACTGTGATGTCTCCCAGTCGGTTGATGTAATAAAGTACACTGATGAGGAGTACGAGAAGTGCTTGACCGATCCTGTAAGGATTTAGATTTGACTTTTCACGTGTTCATCTTTTTCAATAATTCATAAACTGCATAATATTATGGTTCTTTAATTATGGACCAAATGGCTGCTCTTTTGTATTTGGTTCAGATTTTAGATCAATGAATCAATTTGTAATTATTGTCGACCTACCTCTTTTGATTCAGTTTGTGAAAATCATAATATATTTAAGCTATTCTGAGAAACTACACCGATTAGTTAGGAAACTCACTGATTATTTGTGATTCCGATAACATAGTTTCACTTTTTGATATGAAAATTTCAATATAAGTAGCATGTGTAATGTTGTTCAAGGTATTTTTTGTAAGATTAACTGAGTATGCAATACTCTGCTATATTAAGAATATAATACTCCTTCGGTTCATCCACCCAGTATTGAAAGTTCTAATTTAAATGGGCGGAAAGTTTTTGATTTGTACAACTGTACCCTCAGATACAGTAGGTGCGGTCGTTGATATTTAATTGCAGCATCATACCTTTCGGGTATGGATAATTTTTAAAAAAATATTTGTTTAGAAATTAACTTCGTTTGTGGAGAACCAAAGCAGTAAACTGACTCAATTTGGGAGGTAGTAATAAATTAATTATCAATAACATTAAATATACATTCTTTTGCCTACAATCTAGAATGAGGCATACTCATTCTGTTTGGACCTCACGTTGAAGGTAGGTGTTTTTGAATATTCAATTAACTAATGGCCCTAACTATTTGGTGTTACTGAAAGAATGAGATTAAATATGATCGGTACTTGAGCTTTTGTTGTAATGAGGTGACTCAAATGCAGCTTCTTGTTATCTTACTTTACGTTGCATTAGGCTTGGACTAAGGAAGAGACAGACCAATTATTTGATATGTGTGAGCGGTTTGATCTTCGCTTCATTGTGATAGCTGATAGGTTCCCTTCATCAAAGACTGTGGAGGAATTGAAGAATCGATATTACAGTGGTATTTTACTGTTTTACATAATTGATATCACTGTTGGATAACCTGAAGGGAGCATTTAAATATGGAGCAACTGATCATTTTGCTTTTTAATCATATGATCTTTAACAAGTTTCTGATGCTTATCTTGCATTTCATTCGTACAGTATCTCGAGCTATTATGATTGCTAGGGCTCCATCTCTTGGTGATGTTGCGGGGCATTCTCTTGTTAAGGTCTATAGCCTTTCTTGTATCCCTGCACCCCTATTACAGAGTTACTCTACCACTCTCTTGCTTTGTGTAAATGTATGATCATCCAACATTTGTTTTGTTGGGTTTTCATTGTTAGAGTAAGTGCATGTTTAGCATTTTAGGCTCATAGTTAACACTTGTATCATGCTCTGCGTGAAACGTCGGCCTTTCCAATGATAGGAGCCTTACAACAAGTCCCAAGAAATTGAGCGGAAGCGTGCATTGTCTTTGGTACTCTCTCACACGAAGCAGCAAGAGCGGAGAGATGTTGAGGTGAATTTTGGTTTTATATCTCGGTGACAAAGTAATGATCCTACAAGTATTAGTTTATCTTTTCCGAGTGCTTGCTCTCAGCTTTTGGCATCTTTAGGTTCTTGCTGAAGCGAAGAGAATATCTGAGGCACGGAAGACAATAAAGGTTAGACCCTCACCCCCTCATTTACAGAAGAATATCTAAATCACAAATATTAAATATTAAGGATAGTAGGATTCCATGTAAGTTTTGTACGAAATCATCATCATCATTTGTTCGATTGATCTTAAGCCTTCATAAGTTTTAATGTAAATCAGCCACAGAACTCCGGGATCAGATCTACCAATTATTAGCCATTCGAATTGCCTGCCTTTCCCATCCTTTATTTGTTATTTACTATATTTTAGGTGATTTCATTCTTGTTCTTCAGGCTTCCAGAGAGCCAGAATTGCCAGTTATTTCAGATACTGGACTGGTTGGTACTGATATGGCTACTGCTGCTGCTGATAACATTTCCCCTTCTATGGATCCCCTGTTTCCCTCTTCTGTGGTCACAAATCCAGTGGCAGAAATCGCTACAGTTATCTCTTCTCTTCGCTTGGTATGCTTGAATAAGATTAAAGTTCATTATCATCTTCCTGTTGTTATCTTTTTGGTGGCATTCTTTTAGCTGCTTAAGTTATTGATGCCTATAACTTTTCCTGCTCCACGTTTTTTTCTGATCCAAAATTGTTGTGGTAGCGCTCTGGTCTCGCTTTTCATGTTAGTTGTTTACCTGGTTGATCGGTACTTGTAAGATAGGTGCCCATGAGACCATAATTCACTCATGAATGCTGGAATTCTTTCTCTCTTTTTTCTATTTCGTGACATAGCACTGGACAACAGTTTCTAATGCAAGGGGATTATTGGGATTTTCATTTTTTCTTTTAGTTTTCTTGTTATTTTGATTTCTGGCTGGGGATCTTTAATTAGTTTCTCCCTGCAATTATCCTGGATTTTTTAGGTTCACGGTTGTTCTTTTACATTTGGATGCCATCCCTTAGGAAGATTTTTTTTCTTCTAGTTTTACCGATTAATAAAATATGCAGATGCGTGTGTACTTAAGATCATATGCACATGAGCAAATGGTTCAAGCTGCAAGTTCATCGGCAGGACTTAGGACTATTAAGCGGGTCGAGCAGACTTTGCAGGATCTTGGGGTTTGCTTTCTTCTTCTTGGACACTAGCACATTTCTATGCGCTTTTTCTGTTATAGTTTGTTGTAAATGTTTTAGGTAGTGGACATGTGATATGGGCTTATCTTTTTTGTTATTTGCTCACAAGTTGGAAAACATTCTCTGGAAGAACATACCTTTTAACTTGTTAAAGGGCAAGATTTCTGAGTTTTTTATGACTAAATGTGTGAATTTTGTGAATTTGGCTGAATGAATATTTTATTCCTCAAACATGGTATTTATACAAAAATAATCGGTAATTAGAAAGATGGTAGAGATCACTACCAAATCTCTAATTAAAATAAAAGATTTTACTAATCCTATTTCTATTAGGCTCAGAATCCGGATTTCGGATTTAGCACCTTTTCCTATTATAGAATACATAAAATCCTAATATAGAATGAATAAATAAAATCCTAATATAGAATGAATAAAATAAAATCCTAAATACAAATCTGACTAGGAAAAAATAATAGTAATTCTAACACTCCCCCTCAAGTTGATGCATAGATGTCGATCATGCGCAACTTGGATTTAAATGAGTCAAACTGAGGTCGATGAAGATTTTTCGTAAGAATGTCAGCAAGTTGACCATCGGACGGGACGTACGGAATACAAATTTCCCCGGTGTCAATCTTTTCTTTGATAAAATGACGATCAATCTCGATATGTTTAGTCCGGTCATGTTGGACTGGATTATGAGCAATGCTGATAGCAGCCTTATTATCACAGAATAACCGGAGAGGAGTAGTGAAGGACAGATGCAACTCCTGAAGTAGAATCTGTAGCCACAATAGTTCACACACACTGTTAGTCATAGCTCGATATTCTGCCTCCGCGCTACTGCGGGCAACAACAGATTGTTTCTTGCTCTTCCAGGTGACCAAATTTCCCCAAACAAAAGTGCAGTAACCCGACGTGGAGTGGCAATCATGAACCGAACCTGCCCAGTCCGCATCAGTATAGGCCGACACATTCCAAGAGGAATTCTTGCGAAAATGAAGGCCCGAACCCGGAGTACCCTTAAGGTAATGGAGAATGCGAAAAACAGCCTGAAGATGGTGTTCATAAGGGTCATGCATGAATTGACTGACTACATTCACGGCGTGAGCAATATCGGGGCGAGTATGTGCAAGGTAAATGAGGCGGCCTACCAAATGTTGGTACCGAGACTTGTCCACGGGAACAGCGTTAGGAACGTCGCACGATTTCTCATTAGGATCCATTGGAACAGTAACAGGTTTGCAATGTAGGAGACCTGTGTCGCGAAGTAAGTCGAGAACATACTTGGTTTGGGACAGAGCAATCCCTTCAGATGAGCGTGCGACCTCCATTCCCAAAAAATAACGTAGCGGTCCCAAGTCCTTCATAACAAAGGTAGAACTGAGAATTCCTTTAAGCCTTGCTAACTCCGGAAGATCACTGCCGGTAAGAACAATATCATCGACATACACAATCAAAATCGAAACCAGACCCTGAGAAGAGTGCTTAAAAAACATGGTGTGGTCCGATTGAGCCTGAGAATAACCATGGGTAGTGATGACTGATGTAAACTTCCCAAACCAAGCCCGAGGAGACTGTTTAAGGCCATAAATAGCCTTACGAAGGCGACAAACATGACCCGGAGGAGAGTCTGCAAGGAAGCCCGGAGGGAGCTTCATATAAACTTCTTCTTCAAGCTCACCGTTTAGGAAAGCATTCTTGACATCAAGCTGATAAAGAGGCCAATCAAGGTTAACGGCAAGTGAGAGTAGAACACGGACAGTGTTAAGCTTAGCCACCGGGGCAAAGGTCTCCTCGTAATCCACCCCATAAGTTTGGGTATAACCTTTGGCAACTAACCGAGCCTTGAAGCGCTCTATTGAACCGTCGGAATGATATTTGATTGTAAAAATCCAGCGGCAGCCAACCGCACGCCCCCCGCGGGTAACACACCCACTTCCCACGTATGATTAGTAGTCAAGGCATCCATCTCCGACATAACAGCCTCCTTGCATTTCGGATCCTCCATGGCCTCATCGATAGAGGTAGGGACACGGGTAGTCTGTATAGCAGAGGCAAAGGCTCGATAGGAAGTGGAAAGGTGAGCAAAGGAAATAAAATTATTCATGGGGTATAAAGGTGTCCTGGTACAAGCCCGCGTCGGTTTTCGCAGAGCAATCGGAACATCCAAATCAGTAAAGACCGGGTTAGGTAAGGGAGAAGATGTATTACCTGGATCGTCGGTCGAAGTGGAATCAGGCAGTGGTAGAGGAGTGGCATGACCTGAAGGATCGGCAGGAGGGCGGCGCCGGGAATAGACCTGAAGAACCGGGGCCTGGTCAGAGGGCAGGGGCGACACCGAAGAAGGTGGAGTTACGAGGGGAGTGGGTAATGGTATGGTAATAGGGTCGGGAAGGTCACACTCCCCCTGAGATGTAACCGAGTCATAGTAAGGAATGTTTTCAAAGAACGAAACATCCATGCTAACAAAAGATTTGTTAGTGATGGGATTATAACATCGATAGCCCTTTTGCGTAGGAGCATAACCTAAAAAAATGCATTTTATTGCTCTTGGATCGAACTTGGAGCGAGTGGGGGATGTATTATGGACAAAGGCAGTACAACCGAAAACTTTAGGGTCGACGGAGGTAAAAGAGCGGTTCTAGCGGGAAGTAGGATTGAAATAATGTAAAAGGAGTTTTAAAGCGAAGGACTTTGGATGGTAGCCGATTAATCAAATAGGCAGCGGTTAACACGGCATCGTTCCAAAAACGAGTAGGAACTTTAGATTGGAACATGAGGGAGCGGGCAACCTCAAGTAAATGGCGATTTTTCCTCTCTGCGACACCATTTTGTTGGGGGGTATCGGGACAAGAGCTGTGGTGAAGAATTCCGTGAGAGATAAGGTATTCCCCCAGGATGGAATTAAAGTATTCACGACCGTTATCAGTCCGTAGGACTTGAATATCGGTATGAAATTGAGTTTTGACAAAGGAGTGGAAATTTTTAAATGTGAGGGCTGCCTCAGATTTATCTTTAAGAATAAATACCCAGCAAAATCGAGTATGATCATCAATTAATGTTAAAAACCATCTTTTATTGGTATAACTCGGGACCCGAGATGGACCCCATAAATCACTGTGTATAAGGGAAAATGGAGCAGAAGGTGTATATGGATGTGGGGGATAGTGAACACGATGGTGCTTTGCCAATTGACATATATCACATTGAAAAGAAGACGGATTTTTATTTGTAAACAAAGAAGGGTACAAATGTTTTAAATAATGAAAGCTCGGATGACCTAATCGAAAATGTAAAAGTTTAATTGGACAAATATTAGAAAAAGAAAAAAAGCCTAAGTGTAAAGGCCGATTTTTAATGGGACCAGCGCCGTCTTCTTGGTGAAAGATGTAGAGGTCATCCACTCGTCTAGCATTGCCAATCATCCTCCCCGAACGACGGTCCTGAAAAACACAGACATTAGGGGAAAAGTGTAAGGAGCAATCTAGATCAGCGGTTAATTTACTGACGGATAGTAAATTGCAATGTAAATTAGGGACATGTAAAACAGAGGTAAGGGTTAAGGTGAGTGAGATAGTAATGGAGCCTTTGCCAGCAATGGAAGAAAAAGAGCCATCTGCAACCTTGACTTTATCCCGACCCGAACAGGGAGTATAAGAAGAAAACAACTAGGAACATCCCGTCATGTGATCGGTGGCACCGGAGTCTATAAACCATGGCCGATGGTGTAAGAGCGAAGCTAAAGCTCGAGGGATGTTACCTTGACGAACATGGGAAGTCGATGAGGAAGCAGGAGTAGGCTTGAGGAGACTCAGCAATTGATGAATTTGATCAGCGGAAAAAATCGTAGGAGCAGGGGCAGAAGACCTTGGAGAGGTTGTAGTAGCCACAGCGACACCTTTTCCGGCAGTCTTCGAGCTCGATGGTAACTTTGGGGGCTTGCCATGTAGGGCCCAACACTTCTCCCGAGTGTGCCACGGTTTATGACAGTAATCACACTCAAAATAGTCAGATTTGCCCGATTTCCAGGAGTCATTGGTTCGAACTTTGGCTGGGGCAGGGGCCTGGGTGGCCATGGCAGAGGGCTCGAAAGAGGCGACTTCGGAGCCGAGCATGACCGTACGGCGGCTTTCTTCACGACGAACCTCGGGGAAGACCTCCCGCGGAGTCGGGATAGGATCCCGGCCAAGTATCCTACCACGAACCTCATCGAGATCCTTATTAAGGCCAGCAAGGAATTGAAAGACACGGTGTTTCTCGATCAATTTGAGGAACCGAGCATGATCCGCAGAGCACTTCCATTCAAAGTCATAGTACAGATCGCATTCCATCTACAAGGCCATGAGATCGTTGAAATATTGAGTGGCAGATTTGGATCCTTGCTTAGCATCCCGCATCTTAGTAGTCACCTCATAGAGTTGAGCCGAGTTCCCAACATCTGAATACGTATCCTTGACAGCGTCCCACAAAGCTCGTGCTGAAGGTAGAAACAAATAGGAGCGACCAATAGAGGGCTCCATGGAATTGATCAACCACGACATACCATGGAATTCTCAATCTCCCAGGCATTGTAGGACGGGTCGGTTTTGGCAGGTTCAGTCGTGGTACCATTGAGGTGGCCAATTTTTCCTCGTCCTTTGATGAACAAGGTGACCGATTGGGACCACTGCAGAAAGTTGGTACCATTAAGCTTATGGGTAGTGATCAAAAAATTGGTGGAAATTTCATTCTGGTTAAGATTGGTGGAAGAGTGGCCTCCACCAGTGGGTTTTGTGGTAGATTCACCATCAATTGTAGTGTTCGGGGAAGATGACTCAGCCATAAAGCTTCCAAAGAAAAATTCCGGGTAGCTCATAATAGAAGAGCAATCGGAAAAGAAGAAAGGTTTAAAGTATCGGATCGATTATAGCTCTGATACCATGTGAATTTTGTGAATTTGGCTGAATGAATATTTTATTCCTCAAACATGGTATTTATACAAGAATAATCGGTAATTAGAAAGATGGTATAGATCACTACCAAATCTCTAATTAAAATAAAAGATTCTACTAATCCTATTTCTATTAGGCTTAGAATCCGGATTTCGGATTTAGCACCTTTTCCTATTATAGAATAAATAAAATCCTAATATAGAATGAATAAATAAAATCCTAAATACAAATCTGACTAGAAAAAAATAATAGTAATTCTAACAAAATGTTATACGTGAAGATCTGTGATCGAAGAGCTTATTTACTTTTTAAGGGGAAATGATATGTGGAAGGTTCAAATTCTATTTGTACGTTAATAGACCCATTCAATTTTCTGTCTTAAAATTGTCAGTGATATGGACTTTGATTGTTCATTCTTTTACATGAAATTTGGAATGATAATAACGATTAATTTCTTAAAAAATATATATGTTGACTAATTTTAACAGTTCCTGCTAACTGTATTTATTCCACTGTATGGTTGAATCATCTGTTCCTTTCTAGGTGAATTTAAAACCGAGGGTTCCCACAAAGGCGGTGTGCTCAGAGCATCTCGAACTAAGAAAGGAAATATTGACTCTATTGAATATTCAGAAACAGGTTATTAGTTTTCCCATCGTTTACATGTATCTTTTGTGGGTTTTAAATTTTGTTTGCTCACTTAAGCATATCATGTCTGATATAATATCACATCTGCCCAATATTACCATGATATAGGATGTATTCATTTTGGTGTCTTATTCTTTGGTCAAGTTATTTTCTGTCTAGATAGTTTCACGTGGATCAGTGTTCTAAAAGGCAGTGTCCTAAAAGGCAGCGCGGTTGCTCACCGCCTCGATTTTTAGAAGCTGCCTGGGCGACCATCTAATATAATATATAGAATTTTTTTGTTTTTTAATTTCTTAAAAATTATTGTTTGATATATTTTTCAATCAATTTGTATCGTATAAAAAGGAAGAATATGTCATTGATTTTGAGTTTGAATCCGATATAGATGAATTATTGGAGAAATACAGATATAAACAAGAAACATTAGATATTTAGGTATAAAAAAATCGCTTAGGCGGTAGGCGGTGGGTGGGTGGCCGCCCACCTACCGTTTTTTAGAATACTGATGTGGATTATGGATTTTCTGCTCTTCCAAACCGTTACATAATATTTATGTGATTAGGGGATGCGATAAAAATCATTGTCGAACATTTTGCAAAAATGTTTGCCTGGAGGTGTCTCTTGTGACAACAGCTGGTCGTAGTTTCACATCATTGTTTGTTCTCAGAGGTGCAAAACTTAAATAACATTCAAGCATGGACAGGTTGTGGATGGATTTCTTTAGAAAAATTCTTAACAGATGCTCATGTTTTTGGTTCGAAGTTGCAAAATCTTGCTCCATCATTGAAGAAGTTCTTCCCATGTCTTTTGACATTGGTCATCTTAATTTAATTATATGTTGGCACTATACTTTTTCATAACCTTCCATCTTTTCCAATTATCAGTTGCAGTACAAGGAAGCAGAAGGGTCATCATATCGTGATGGTGCATATGCTGAAACTCCTGGTACACCACCTAAGGTTGGAATTTAAACTCATTTGCTCTGTATATGTAATTTACCTTTCCTTTCTACTTCTGACAATGACCAAGCAATGACGTAATGTTATAACATAAACAGCGTTCACAGCGAGCTGCGGAGCTTGATAGAACCTTTGCACCTGATCCTACAAGTTTTGTAGGTAATATTAACATATAGTGAACTTTAAAATTCCACCCCTATTTCGTCGTCTAACTGTTTGATTTTTGTGGTGTGTGTTGTTGCCTCCATGTTTTAATGATCATGGTACGTTTCTAACTTTGGATTTGGTTAATTTTAGGTGAAAGATTTGGCAAAAGGGATCAAAAGCGTAAGGTATACTTTTTTTTTTTACGGTTTTTGTCATTCGTTTTTGTCTCTTCACAAATCGGTAGCAAAGTTGGTGATACTGGCATTTATTTATTTTGTAATCTGAAGGGGTCTGGGCGATTAGCTGAAGCTCCATCATCACCTGCTCAATCCAAAAGGCCAAGGAAGTTCAAGGCCTCAGATTAATAGTATATGTAAATGTGAGTCATTCACTGGACCATTATCTATAGTTATGTTTACATAACTATCAGTTTGATGTATGCGTGAGTACAATGTTTATTTGTATCTTTTTCTAAGTGTATTTATATTTGGTAGTTGCAGGATGATGATTGGGGGGACAACAGCGGGCTTTTGATGATGAGTGCATAATTGGCGGGGAGGCAGCACCAAAAAATGTAGTCTGATACTACCAGACATATGTAGGAAAATGTATTATATTTATTGTTAGAATAATGACACCGAATGAAACTAGGTGGTGTAACGAACATTGAGAATGTCTGGAAATCTCTCTTTGATGGCAGCTTGAATTCCAGATCCAATGGTTGGGGAGGGGGGTGTGCAACATACTTGACAATACAGTGCCCATCGACAATGTATATTATTTGTACACTTCCCCCATGGTTGTTGATAGCCGGCCTCAGAATGTCCAGATGAGCGTTCACCGACTGCAAAGGACCGAACTCGTCGATCAAACAACAAATTAATTCGAAGATTTATACAAACCAATAAACAAACTGACATCTACGGTTACGGAGGTCGCCTTGCCCTGGGATCCGTCTACTTGGGAAATATCCTTGATGGCGTCCCCAAAATTTTCCTTGAGAACCCTTCCAACGCCCATTTTCATGGTGGTGGTGGAGCTATGACAGCTTCCACAAGACCCTCTTCCATTAAACAGATGAGATGATATATAATCGAGAACAAAAGAAAAGAAAAAGGCACCTCGAAGCTTGAGCGAAACGATGCCATCATCAACGGATACAACATCGATGTTACCACCGTCTGCGATGAGGTAGGGGCGAACATCGATGAGAACCTTGTCCACGTTTTCTGCGTTGAGCTAAAATCTCTTGGCTGATTTTGTCGAGAACCTGAATTTGAATTTGAATTTGAATTTGAGAGAGAGCGGTGAAAATGATGATTGAATTATGGAGTTTGGTCAAACAAAGGATTTAGAGATTATGATCTGAGAGTGCAAGTCAGCCTCAAGGACGTCATTATCGTTTGCTGCTAATAATAATAATAATAATATTATTATTATTATTATATTATTATTATTAATTATAAAATGACTATTCAAATCAGCCCCAAGTTTCTTGTTCAAAATAAAAAAAGAAGACCAGACAGTAATTCTTAGCACAATAAACTTGTTTTTTATGTAATATAATTATTATTTAATAAGAAAATTTTAGATTATTTTGTAATATCTATATATATAAAAGCAGAGTTTTTGCCAAAAATATTAATTTCCCGCCAAATGTCATTTCTAAAAAAAGAAAGATTTATCATAAATATTGACATATGTGTACTGCAATAAATGATCACTTCAATTATTGTTTGCATTGATTATATCAATTCATTTAATTCAATTTTGAATTTAATTAATTTTTATATTAATTCAAATGTAATTTATGTTTTTTATTTTTTGCTCAAATTAAAACTAAACTCTATTGAAAACATAAATTATATTAAAAATTTTGCTATTAATTATATCAATCAGTTTAATTAAAAACTGTATAAATAAATTTAAAATACAAATGATTGCAATGTTCAGTGTCACTCATGAGGTAAATCATTCAAAAATAAATTTTTCTATTTTATGTAATTTCCTGCCCAGATTACTTGCTAAAAAAGAAATACGATATTTAATTTTTTTTAAAAATAAAATTTGTTGAGTGTTAAAAGTTATCACTATAACAAGGTTTTTCAATGAACATTAATTTACCATTTAATAATCATAAATTTTTTTTATCCCAAATTATTATTTCGAAATTACCTTAATTGAAAGAATTAATGTGTTGTAGTTTTCTTCCAAAACCATATGTATATTGTATATCTTGAATTGTCTTATTAAAAATTCAAATAAGAGAGCACAAAAAAAATTAAAAAAGATAGATTCAAAAGAGTTTCAAATGGACATTAAATTACTATCAATAAACATGTATATTACCCTCAATAATCAGAAATGTCTGACACCCAATGCATGCAATTTGAGATTTTCATAATTTGAAAGAGTTAATGTATGTTATAATTCTGTCAAAAGCATCCAATGTATAATTTTTGTCCATTGGGATATCTTATTTGAATTTTAAATTATAAATAATGCAATATTGCATATTATAGTATAAACAAATTTTATTCTATTTATCTTACTAAATTTATCTACTCCAAAATTGAATTCTGAAATGACTCCTCTTTTCAGCACCATATATGAGTTGAATCCTTCCAAGATGTAATGTTCGTTTAAATTTAGATTTGTTCGTTGTTATGAACTACATACATATAAAAACAACGAGACATTAAGTTTGAAATCTGTCTTTCATGATCGAAAATTTAAAATTATTATTCTTCTATTCGTATAAAATTTTAATTATTACATATTACTAATGTGATAATTTTCTTCTATATTACAAAGTTCATAGATACATGATATTATAAAATTTTCCCGTAATGGAAATTATTAAACCAATTCTAAAGAAAGTAAGCATCTTATTATAAGACACCTTATAAAATTTAGACATTGTTTTGGAATACACATAATAAATGTTAATTAAATAAATTTTCTGATTTATACATAATTTACTTATGATCACATGTTACATTTTTCTTTCGGAATAATAGGTTGTTTTGTATATTATGATTTTATAAATAAAATCACAACCCATTTGAATAAAGATATTGATGAAACAATTATTATTATCATTCAAATGTATCAAACACGTGTTATGTTACAAAAATATTTGTGAATGTGGATTTAGACGAAAATACTGAATTTTTTAAAAATTATTTCTCATTAATTTTATTGAATATGATTTAAAAATATTTTTTTATCACATATTAAAAAATAATAATATATAGCTTCTCGAAAATTAAAGAATTAAATATGTATTAAGGTTGGTGGCCGACATTAATACACTAAACACGATAAGCATCATGTCATTGTTTTAGGCTAACACAATCTACAATTTTGATATATGATAGTGATTATTAGCCAAAAAAATTAATCGACGTGCGTTGTATTTAATTTTTTTAAAAAAATTAGCGGAAAAAAGTTTTTATTTTTATTTTTTATAATTATATTATTTTTTCAATTTAAATATCTATTAATTTTTTTCTATTTTTAATAATATGATGCACTGGATAAATACTAGTTTCATTTAAAATTGGACACTTTCTTTAAAAATTATTTTGTTTATTATGGCATGACATTAACAAACAGCATAAATTTCTGATATAATAATTCAACATGTTTTTCCAAGTTGTGGTTGGGAAGCCCGAGTGCTACCGTCTTGGATAATGAACGAACAATTATTTAATGCTTCGATTTTATAATAATAATAATATAAGGAAAAGTGGAAAACGAAATGGAAACTTCCAGAAACCCTAAAGAAAGGAAAGGCACACTCGCTATGGACGATTAAGCCCTCCAGCCTAAAAATGGGCGGTGCTGCGGTAGAGCAACAGCAAGAGCTCTTCCCATTGGGCTCCTTAGTTGAGGTCAAGACCGACGAAGAAGGCTTCAAGGGGGTCTTTTTTGTAGCCACTGTGGTTCCCTCTACTCCGCTCCCCAAGAGAAAAAACGGTAGAAAGAGTTTCAAAAAAATCCACGTGGAATACCAGAATCTCTTGGCCAGTGAAAATGGGTCGGACCGTTTAAGAGAAAGCGTGGATGTCTCGTTCGTCAGACCCGCTCCGCCACCACAGGAGGATTTCGAGGGTTTTGGACTAAATGACTCCGTCGATGCGTTCTATAAAGATGGCTGGTGGACTGGTATCATCGCGCGAGTTCTGGAAGGAGGAAGATTCATCGTGACGTTTCAGAACCCGCCGGACGAGCTCGAGTTCGGGCTCTCCGAACTTAGGGTCCACTGGGATTGGTGTGACGGAAGTTGGTTCAGACCCGAAAAGCAGGTATTTTTCCTTAGAAAGCCATGCAAATGTTGTTCAGTCTCCGTTTAGATAAATGGTTTTCGGCGTTTCTTTTTTTTTCCCCCTGTTATATTTGCTTGCGTCCCTATACATCGTAATCTAATGTGTTAAATTATTCACTTGCTTCGAGATCCGCATGCATTGCGAATACCTATGTTTCTATTTCCGTATAATTGATTTCGTGAATTTTCTTCTACTATGAGCGCATTTTGTTGCTGGAAATTTTTATTGGTGCTAGTTATTTTGAGTTGGACTCTTCTTCTGAATCATAAGTCCTGCGATTGTTGAGTGCCAGAGCACCCAAAGGGGTGACATAAGCTAAGAGTCATCAGACCACCATATGGATAATTGCCGTGTTCACTTTATTAGGCAGGATTTATGGCATGCCACCTTGAGCTTTGCCTTCTTAATTTGTTGACAGTATCATATGTCTGACTCTTGCTTCACTAGCAATTTGGATTCAGTGTCTAAGCTCAAGACTTGTTTTAACTATTTACTCTATATTTAATGTATCTCATGTAGTGACTCTGTGCACTCCATCTTCATGACATCTATGATGATTGTATTGTAAAATCAAATTGTTCTTTATGCTTGGAGTGCTTTAATTTTGATAGAAGCCTCATTAACATTATAATTTAGACGCCTCTCTATGATGTCATCTCTTATTTTTCGTTTCCCTGGTTCTCGTGAACTTTTGGAAGGGTATAACAGGTTTGATGTTTGAAGTTGGGAGGAAGGTAGAAGTGTCATTTGACGTGGAAGATTTTCTGGGCGCATGGTTTCCCTCCACTATAGATACAGTATTGACAAATGGAACTTATTTGGTTGAGTACCATAGTTCAAATATTAGTAATGAAGATCAGTTTCTTAAAGCAACAGTTGACTATCTCCATGTCAGACCTTGCCCTCCTTTCCTCAAGGATAAAAGTTATGTTTTGTTGGAAAAAGTTGATTGCTTCTTTAATTTTGGCTGGTGGAATGGCGTGATCACGAAAGTGCTTGAGGATTGTAGATATGTTGTCTTTTTCAAGCAAAAAAACGAAGAGAAGGAATTCCACCAGTCAGAATTAAGACCTCATATGGATTGGAAAGAGAGCAAATGGTTCACTTCTTCTTCCCAGGTTTTTCCAAGTCTTTTCACAGTATCAATCCTTAATTTTTTAAAAATGATGTTTTGTTGTATAAGATTATGGATATACGCATTCCCTAATATTTTATGATCTTCGAAGTTGAATCCTGCTTTTAATTTGGAAACTGATTTTTTTCGTTGGTAGGTCTGATGTGCATGTGGCACAAGGCAAGTTGTACTTTGTTTAAGAAGAACCTGAATTGGTAACTGGTTGATTTAGTTATATTTTTGTTTCCTCCCAGAGATTGGTGAATTGTGAGGCATGTTTGTAATGTAATTGTTATCCTCATGTTAACAATGGAGAAACATCAAACAAACAGATCAGCTATTAGTTTATTTAGATGGATTGCTCTTTTTTGTTTTATCAAACTTTCCATGCTAATTCCATGCTAAATATCATTTATTAGTAATTTCTTAAATATGACAATTTATACCACTTAGGCTACATGAGAAGTAGACATTACTTGTATGTTTTTCTGTTGTAGCAGTATCTTGGTACAATAATTGTGCATCACGATTTCTCCAATATGTGTATTTATTATGTTTCCTGGTGTCATATGGAGCTGTGTTTTATTTTCCTGGTTGTCAAATTGTTCTATTTCCAGGACCCATGTTCTAGTTTTTTTTAGCTTTTCTACCTGGAGAGTTCTGTGCTTATCATGCACTATGGTCCACGCAGCTGATGATTGTTAAAAGTTTTATTTTGGCAGTTATGTGAGGATTTTCTTCTCCGATCTTCAGAAGATGAAAAACTTTCACCCCATGCATCAGAAAATACTGGTGCAAACGCAGTGGCAGTTCTGCAGAGCGGTTTGGGGAATAATGATTGTGTTAAAAGAACACACTGTTTATTGAATTTGAGTGAGAATCAGATAGAGCCATTAATTGGTAGTAATGAGAAATATTCACTTGAAAAGCTTCCACACCAGTCTTGTCAAAATGCTAGTGGCAACATATTGGCAGTTGCAGCTAGCAATCCAGGAAATAAAGTAGGCTCTGATCAGAAAACTCCCTGTTTATTGGACTTGAGTGAGAATCAGATAGAGCCTTTAGTTTTTACCAATAAAAAATCTTCACATCCTGCTAAATTACGTTCGAAACGAAGATGGCGTTTGTCTGAGGCGCATAGAGTGCTCTCACGGCCTGTAAAGAAGCTCAAGAAAGGAAATATACCTGAAGGGTGCGAAAAGGTTGCACCTGATAGATCTGCTGAAGAATTTTTATGCAGTTCTGGGAATGATATTACCGTCTTTACAACACAACCGAGTACAATGGATCAGTCCTCCGAAAATATTCCCCAGAGGGAGGTAATAATTGTATTTCAAACCTCTTTGCAGATTTTTTTGTGACTTAAGTTGTGGCTGATATAAACTAAAGAGAGAAGAAAGGATTTCTTTATATTTCATTGACGAACTAGGACACAATTTTGTAGTAATTTGAGAATAACAAATAAAGGGAAAAAACTAGCCTACCTTAATACATTCTTCTTTTAAATCCTTCTAACTGATTTTATTCTATCAAGTATCCATGATTCATTCTATACAATATTGTACAAGAAATACAAAAAATCTGAATATTCTCCACTCCCCTCAAACTTGGGTATAGACGCGGATTAGTCCAAGCTTGTCAACAAGAAACTCACGAGCTTGTTCAAATTGTCCTTTTGTAAGGAGATCAACTTGGTGAGATTTGGGAACATATTAAATAGCTATGCTGTCTTCAACCACCTCTCTTTTAATGAAATTATGATTCAACTTTTACTTTTGTAGTCCCGTCATGATGAATAGTTTTATGGGCTATACTGATATCTAATTTATTATCATAGTAGAGTAACATAGGACCTTCAAACTGAAATTTGAAGTTTTTTTTATCACTCTTTTTACCAGATGAGTTCACACTCCATTAGCCATAGCTCTATATTCTTCTTCAGTACTATTTGCAACCACATATTATTTTTTGTTGCTGCACCGTGTCACTAATTTGCCGTATACCTACATAAAATACCCAGAAATTGAGTTTTTTTGTCATTGATAAATCCAGTTATCTTCGCTTTTAAGCGTTTTGGAGGGGGTGAGATTGGTTGAAGGGATTGATGATTTTCTTCAGTGGGAGGGGGATCCATCCGGGAAATTCACAGTCAAATCTTTTTTCCAATCATTCTTTACGGATAGTAATGGTGCACTAGATTTCAATTTTTTCGATATCATTTGGAAAATACCTATTCTGTCAAAGATTCAAATATTCTCGTGGACGGCAATCCTTGCAAAATTACCGACATCCGAGATGATGCAAAAGAGATATACTAATTGTGCTCTTTGTCCCAACTGGTGTGTGTTGTGTCGTAAGGATGTGGAAACACAAGATCATTTGTTAATTCATTGCAAGTTCACTCATGCATTGTGGGCTAAGGCTTTGGAAGAGATGAGACTGGTTTGGGTTGTGTCGAAAACAACTCATGATTTGTTTAGAACGGATCTTGGGCATATGCTCGGCAAAAGAGGTAAAATTTTCTGGACAGCGATGATCCATGGAATTAGTTGGGCAGTTTGGTTAGAGAGAAATAAGAGAATTTTTGAAGAATTGGAAGAAACCACGGAAGATTGTTGGGGAAAAAATCAAGCTCACAATAGAAAACTGGATCGGAGCAGATAAGCACTTTCAGGGATTGTCTACATTTGATATTCTACGAGATTGGTCGTTTGCGTATTGTTAAAAATTAATGAGCTACTATTTCGTGGCAGTGGACCACTAGTCCACTTCTTGTAATGTAAAATTCTAATATTAATAATATTGATATGTTTCTTATAAAAAAAATAAATCCAGCCCAATCTACATCGTCGTATGCACTTACTCCTCGATAATTAGTCTTTGCAAAAATAAACCTTCCGAAGGGGTATGTTTTAAGCATCTCATGATTCTATACACTGCATTTAGATGACATCGACATTGTGTGTGCATGTGTTGACTAAGTTCACTGCAAAGGCAATGTCTGGCATGTATGTGAAAGATACACGAGTTTTCCCACAAAGCGTTGATAGCTTCCTTTACCTATAGGTTCTATGTCAAACGTTATCAATCATTTTTTCCTTATTTCCCTAACTGATGTTTAACTTAGCTTACATCTCAACACACCCTTTTCCTCCAATGGATCTAAAGCGTATTCGCTTTGAGAGGCTAGAATACTCTTTTTGTTCCTTCCAATATCCATTTTTAGAAAATACCTCGACGTTCCAAGATCTTTTAATGCAAATTCTTGTGCCATTATTATATTGATTTCCTTCTTTTTACTATCTCTAGTGACAATGATGATATCAACATACACTACAAGAATGTTTATCTTTCCTATGTGATAGTGTTTAACAAATACTGAGTAAATACGGGTTACAAGAGAATGGTTGGGATGCGGGTTTAGCAAGAAATGTGACCTTCAGATGCCCATGGAAGTTTATTTCCCGATCTTACCCAACTTTTCAACAATTAATGAGGATAAAAGTTAGAGGAGGTAACAAGGCTAGGTTTTGGGAAGACAGATAGGGATGGCAATGGGCCGGGGCCGAGGCGGGGGCGGGTTTGCCTTTCCCATCCCCATCCCCGAATTCCATCCCCACCCCCATACCCGCCCCAATCCCCGTTTTTTCGGGTTCGGGGAATCCCCAAACCCGAAACTTCGGGGATCAACTTCCCATCCCCGCCCCCATCCCCATTTCAAAAATATTAATATTGCAAGACGATAACGAATTCGGAGATTTTCTCAAACCAAAACTTATTATTATCTGTTATTATTAGAGATAATATTAATATTAATATCAATATCAATATTAATAATAATAAGATTATTAATATTTTAAAAAAATATTAATATTATTAATATTAATAATACTATTATTTTATTATTGATATTATTTTCGGGGTGGGTTCGGGGATTTCGGGGATGAGGATAGTAATCCCATACCCGTCCCGAATTACATCGGGGATTTAAAAAAACCCTGAACCCGAACCCGAACCCAAACCCGAAAAAATCAGGGATCTCCATCCCCGTTTCGGGTTTTCCCCGCGGGGCCCCAAACCCGCGGGGAAAGTTGCCATCCCTAAAGATAGATGATGGGGTGATTCTTCCTTTAAAGATCTTTACCCGTCTTTATTTCAGCTTTTTGCGGTTCATAATATGCCTATATCATATTTTATTCACTTTGACAATTCATCGTCTTCCCATACATGGGATCTTCATTTTTTGAAGGGTTGTAAGAGATGAGGAGTTATTAGAGTTGACTGAGTTATTAGGTGAGTTAGATAGGATAAGGTTGATTGAAGGGGTAGATGATATCCGAACATGGAGTGGGGATCGTTCTACTCTTTTCTCAACAAATCTTTCTTTGCGTCATTTTTTCCCAAAATTAGCTTTCTTGTTTTTCCATATTTCTATGTTATTTGTAAGGTTCCAGTTCCACCAAAGATCCAGATATTCTCGTGGACAACGATTCTGGGTAAGTTGCCGACCTCGGAGATGATGCAAAAGAAGTGACCCTCAATTGCTATGTACCCAAATTGGAGTGTGTTGTGTCGGAATGATATAGAAACTCAAGATCGTATGCTCATTCATTGGGCATTCTCAAACGGCTTGTGGGCTAGAGCTTTGAAAGAATTGGATTTGGTTTGGGTGGTTCATGGCATATGTTGGTCAATGTGACCAAAGAGAAATAGAAATTTTTTGAAAATATGGAAGACAACATAGTTGAGTGCTGGGATAAAATCAAGATCAAAATTGCTACGTGGATTGGCACTCATGAAGAATTTAAGAATGCGTCGATCTTAGATGTATTGAGAGATTGGACTTATGTGTATCATGGATAGGACAACGATCTTATGTAGTTTTTGTTTGTAATGGATCATTAGTCCACTTATTGTAATTAACATTTTTAAATTATTAATAAAATATCGTTTCTTATATATAAAAAAACCTTCGGCCACTAGACGTGCTTTGTGCCTTGCAATTGAACCATTAGCCTTGTACTAGTTCATTAAAACCCATTTGCAACCAAAAACACTCATCTCTTATGGTAACTTCACTAACTTCCAAGTTTTATGTTGTTTTAAAGCATGCATTTTCTCAAAACAACTCTTTACTCAGGAATAACTAATGCATCCATGATAGATTTGAGAACTATTTCACTAGAAAATTTTGTGGTGAAAGCACAAAATGTGGGGGGTCGATAAGAATAAGATCTAACGTTGCAAATGAGATGTTGGATACAAGATCGAACACCTTTCTTGTGAGAACCTGAATTTCCAGCAGCAGCTAGCATTTTGCAGCAGCTAGCAATATTCAGCAGCAGCTAACAATTCCAGCAGCAGAAGAGTTCAGTAGCGCGAGATTCCAGCAGACAGCTACTGATTCTACTTATGACTTGTAACTGAAGCATTTAACATGGAATAAAAGCTGTTAATGGCACATAATGACAGATTATGGCCATTAATTGAAAGGCTAACAGTCAGAATTTTTGCCTGTAAATAACACCCTCAAATCTCTGAATTGGTGTTACACAAATCTTGAGTTATCACTTGAAATTCTAGCTAAGAGAGTGCCTTTTTCGAGCAGAAAAATCCAGTAGCGAGAGCAAGCAGATTCCAGACTTCAACCAAAACGTTCTAGCAAATTACGATAAGTGGGTCTTGAAGCCAGTTTGATAATTTCTGTTTTGAAGCAAAGTATATGTATTTTTTATTTGTAATATCTGATTTTTGAAGCACTGAAACCTAGTGAACTAGTGGTAGGAATATATATTCTGAAACATTCCTGATTACTGAATTCTGATTACTGATTACTGGCCTTACCCCTTAGAGGAGAGAACATATAGGGGACTGATATCAATTTAGCCATGAAATTCACAAACGTGCTCAGTGCTTGCTTGCTAAATTTTAAGTTCTGATTTCTGTTCTGAAACATGTTATTCCTGAATACCGATTCCTGTTCTGAAAGTAAGAGTTTCTGTATATTATTTATATTACTGTTTCTGTTGAAAATGGTTTTGAAAACTGGGAGTTATGCCCGCCCCCGCTTATTGAGTGACGACCATATCACTCACTCACCAAACCTATCTCAGATAAGAACAAGGAAGAAATGTTAAAAGAAGAAGAGCAGAATCAGTTCTGGGGCTGGTGAAGAAAACTGTTGTCTCTCAGTTCTAATTTATGATTTTCCGCTGCATCTGTTAAGACGTTATGTCTGGTTTTTACATTTCCGCTGTAAAACATTAGTTATTTGAGTTTGTATCAGACAATGAAATATTCAGTATTATGAATAAAAAGACTGGTTTCTGAATTTTGTACTTCTGATGCTCGTTGTTTTCGAATGTAAATTTGAGAGCAACGTCGGTATCGACCAACCCTTTCCCTGGGGCTTGACATTTACTGCTATTGGCATGTCAAGATCAATAAAAATACCTAACTTGCTTGAGGATTCTACTATTGGTCATCTTCTTTCCTGCGGGTAAGAATTAAAACCGTGCGCCTAGCTATGCCTCGCTCTGGGCATAGCCAGTTGTTGCCCATGCGTGTGAGAGTCCTCTGTATTGACGCCCTGCTTTTGATGGGGCACATGTTGCGTCTTAGGCGTGATGATGTTCGATATTAAAGTCTCAAAAGCCTGGGCCAATATATTCTTGTTTATGTAATATTTTCGTAAAATTCACTTCAATTTGAATATATGAATTCCAACTTTCTTCGATATAACGCATGCCTCACCTTGCACCTTACTCCTTAGCTTCCATGACACGTGCGCCTGAAAATAATTATGGGGTTCGTAACTTCACAACTTCGCCTTAAATAATTATGGGGTTCACAACTTCTTTATTTACTTGAGAATTCTTTCTTTTTGAATATCTCCTTCTTTCCAATACATTTACTTGATCGGGATCATGAGTTTCACTTATTTGAGGGCTGAGTTGACTAGAATCAGACATAGGAACACCTGTGTCCAAACCAACACCGTGTAGAGGAAGGGTATTCTAAGAGCAACAAGCTTCATCTTTTATGGAACATTCATTGTAAACCTAGGAGCACGTACTACTTTCAACAAATGATGTATCTACTATTTTTCCTTTCGAATAAACCATTTTGTTGTGGAGTGTCGACACATGAGCTTTGGTGGAGAATCCCATTGTCCAAGAAATAGTCATGCCTAAAATTATTTTGATATATTTCCAATCATTATTGGTTCTAAGAATTTGGATACTGATGTGAATTGGATTTGAATAATTTTATGGAAGGCGTTGAATTTTTTTGGTTTAGATTTGTCATTAAGAAGATGAACGAACCTATATAACATGTGTGTGATCATCAATGAGGGCGGAGCATTCGGTCAGAACCGAACCTACCGAACTTTGTTTGACCTACCGAATATATCGATTTATACAATTAAAACTGAACTGATAATAGTTATTAAAAGTGTGCGCCTAGGCGGCAGGCCCAGCCAGGCGCACGTAACCTAGGCGCAACACTTTTAAGCGTGCGCAGATGCAGCACTTGAAACAAGCGCACTTAAAGCGTGCACCTCTGCTTAGGCTCGAGGCATCCGAGAGGCGCAGAAGTGTGCGCTTTAAAGAAGTCGGCTGATATTTAGTAAATAAATAACAATAACTCGAGCCCAACCAATTTGAAGCCCAAGTAGTAAAGCTCATGGCTATTTAATGATAAAAGAACCATGTTGTCACTCATTTATGCAAGACTTTTTATCAGAAAGTTCAGAATGACTTCTATGCAAACTTTTAACTTTTACTATCATCTTCTCTTTATGATGATGATGATGAGAATTTGATGATTTAGATGATTACGTAATTCTCTATGCAAACTTTTACTTTGATATCTTCCACATTCATGACTCACCATAGTTTTAGAAGAAGATGATGACGATGATATAGTCGAGGAAGATGAAGATGAATTTGATTATTTAGATATTTGGATTTTTTTCCTTAATATACTATAAATTGATGACTTACTAATGAATTTTAGATGATTAAAATTTTTTCTGGTTATGATCTACGCTACTTTATCTATTAATGAAATTTTATTTATAATGTTTGCGATCTTTGTGAAAAATATTTAATTTATGTAATATCATAGATTTATAATATAAATCCCTTTATATATATAGAAATAGAATTTTAAAATTTATGCCAAATGCGCTTTATTTGATAAAGCTTGCGATTCGCTTTGCGCCTTGCACTTCAGGCTCCAGGATACCCTAGCGCTTTAGTGCGTCTTGCGCTCTAAATAACAATGAAACTGATAAAAAAATTAAAAAGGCTTTACAATATGTTTTTTTCCCTCTGCTCTAACGACATTTTATTTTGTTGTAAGAGAATGAATTTGCAATTCAGGAAAATCAAAACTTCCTTTTGTCCCATTTAAAAATGAAATAGAATAAAATCAAACCTTGTAAAGCCTTGATATTTTAGAGGCGAAATAATGGGACTACCTGTGAACATCGATGCCTCATTTTTCACAAAATCTTGGCCCAATATGAATATATTTAAAATACACACCCAACACATTATTTACATAAGTTGAGCCCTAATTTTTTTTTAAAAAATAAATAAATCTGTTTAATCGATTTTTAAGTTCCATAACCTAACCGAACTGATTAAAATAACCAATATTTTTTTAAACGAAAACCGGACTTCAGCCCAAACCGATTTTGTGAAAAATTTCGGTTCGATCAGTTTTTTCTGTTAAACCAATGTTTTGTTCGCCCCTAACGTCAACGAACTTAAGAAGCCATCTTTTTCCATGGGAGGTGGTAATCGGCGAGAGTTCCAAAATATCATTATGAATTAAGGAGAATGGAGTGGTTGGTTTATATTGTTTTGGAGAAAAAGAGATGTATGTTTAGCCAGCTGACAAACTTCACAATGAAAGGAAAAAGAATTGACGCATTTTTTTACAAGAAATACAAAGTATCTGAATATTTTCTGACTTATGCATGTTTATAATTGATGGAAGCTGTTATGTATTCTCTTTGACAAGCTACAAGTTGTGAGGCCATTGGAGTTGGGTCTAACTTTAAAGTTGTCACGCTAGTCAATGTTTAAAGACTAACTACTGGATTATATATGCTCATATTGATTGCTGCTAGTTTGTGTTGTTGTTCCATCAACTTATTGATGTAATTTTACTTAAGATGGAATTCGTAAAAATTTGTTTCCACCCATTAAGATGGCATTCTTAACAACTTGTATGCGATTGTTGATTCCCAGCCATTAGCTAATAGGTTTGTTGAAAATATTGTTCTCTTTACCTGTTCAATTGCTGTGAAATTGAAGTAAAAAAAATTTTTATTGCATACTACAAGCAGTTGTGGTTAATCAGTCCATTTTAGTTTATGCTCTAAGTCTATTTTCGTTGCTTTTAGTATGATAGCTGTAAGGGTTGATGTTGGTGTTGATAACTGTTGCGTGCAGCTGAGAAAGCCACAAAATCTTTTTGGAAAGGATTATTCCACTTCCGGAATTTCGGAGAAGAGCAGAACACCAACATTACTGCTTGAAAGTTCAGAGCCTGATTGTGGAGGTATGTGTTGTTTGGTCAATAATTTTATTGTTCTATGCATTCATTTTTATAATTTCTCTCAGTTAGAAGTCTGGGAATCAATTTTACTGGAATGGAGCAAGATGCAGTAGGAAATGCTGCAGAAAATGCCCTAAACAAGCATGCGGAAAAAGAAACTGAATTGCCTATCATCCTAGGTCTGCCATGTGCAGAAATTGACACCCCTGGATTAGGAATATCAAGAGGCAAGAGAGGTGGTTATCGTTCCAGCAGCAAGAAGATTTGGAGACCTAGAAGCGACCAGATTCGGCATTCAATTGTTTCAGCAATAGAAGACACGAAGGTAAATTAATGAGTAGAATTGCATTTAAATGTATGATTTTCATGCTAATAATCAGGGTCTTCTGGTTTTGTTGGAATTTATACCTTTGTAACCCACTCGCCCAATAAAATATCAGAGCATGGCGCTACCAAGTTCAATGAGAAAAAAATGAGTATTATGTATGGGGGCATTTTTATTTGTCTCTCTTATGTGTATGAGCTTCCCGCGATCCTTTTGCTCTTTTTTACCTTCAGCACTACTGGGATTGAAACACTAGAAAAAAACAAATCTAAGACAAAAACCGTGTCATTTCTTGAACAGTCCCTCTACTGATCTTTCGTAAGCATAATTGTGCCAAATACTGTTGCTATGCTATATGTAGAATAGTAAACAAATAGAAACTGGAGACTTCAGTCATAAAAGAAAGAGGGGAAGGCCACGGAAGGAGCTGATCAACAATCCTCATGTTCTGGTGACTGGTACATTATGCTTCACTCGTTCTTGTCTCCTCCCAGTCCCATGTAGAAAAATATGGCAAAATTCTGCTCTTATAGAATTGGTCTTTTTCTAGGAAATGCTAAAAATGGAAGTGTTGCTTCAAGTTACATTTGCAGAAAAGATGGTGATTTACATAATGAAGTTGTGATGACTGATAACAACTTGGCATTCAATGAGCCCAATGACGAGCTGGCTGATGGGTCTGACCCCAAAAATAGTAACAAAAGCACAAAGAGAACTTTGTCCGGAGTGCATAATGAACAAGCTATGAAAGAATCAATGAAGCTGGCAAAAAGTCCTTCAAAAAGAGGGGGGAGACACAGAGTTGAAGGCTAGTGTTCTATTTGTGGTTCTTAGTTGCTTTACCATCTCTTCGCGTGTCTGTTCGCAAATAATTTAATTTGCTGCCGGTCGATAGTTTCTGTTTTTAACCCATGCAAGTGATTTTCTGAGAGTTTTATGTGATTTTCATAGTAGATTGAATTGATTAATTCGTAGGGAAAACAATAGAAGCGAACTGTTTGACAGGAGCACTTGAGAAAGTCATTGATGAAATACCTTGCAATGTTTCAGATGAGCAACTTTCAAAGTGGATTGAAGTGATGCAGACTCCAACCAGGAATGACTCGGGTATGCCTGTGTAGAAATAACTAAGTTTGCTGCCGGTCGATGCTTTCTGTTTTTCACCCATGCAATTAATTCTCTCAGTTCTTTATGGGGCGAATCATTAGTAGATCAATTGACTAATCTGTAATTCAATCAATTTGTTTTAGGAAAAACAATGGAATCAAACTCTCTGCCAGAAACACTCGAGAGCATTGATGAAGTGCCTTGCCTTGAGTTAGATGAGCCGCTTTCAAAGTGGATTGAAGGAATACGGACTCCAATCGTCAAGGACTCAGGTATGCCTGTTCACAAAGAACCTTATTGGCTGTCAGTCGCTGGTGTCTGTTTTTCACCAATGGAATGCATTTGTTAGCAGATTCAATTGATCAATCCCTGGGTAAAACAATAGAATTGAACTGTTTGACAGTAGCACTCGAGAATGTTGATGAAGTACCTTTTGATGAGTTAGATGAGCCACTTTCAAAGTGGATTGAAGTGATGCAGACTCCAGCAACTATCAAGTACTCGGGTAAGCTAATGGATATTCTGCCGCCCCTCCACTCTCTACCCAGTTTATTGTTTGGCTGATGATGCTTAGTTCTATTCAGGAGTGTTGCCTGTAAGTCCTGTGGAGGAATGTGTGGAAACAAATGATAATGCAGTGTCTATAGATGGCAGTGAGAAGCAAAAGAAAAGTGGTGTCCAACCTCGTGCATGTGATGATACATGTGCAACAGTGGCAAGTGAGCAGGAAGACTTGCCTTTTGCAAAAAATGTTGTTCTTTGGAAAACAATCAATTCCATGGACATCTTGCAACGAATACCACAGAGGCCACATTTCCGGCCTTTGATACACTTGAAAGAGAGTTCACGGGAAGGCTTGGCTATTGGTTATATGGTAACCTTTTCCAGGGTGGTGGAAAAGGCTTCCAGCTTGCAAATTAATGATCCTAAAAGCATTACGGATGAAATTTTGGAAACACTAGAAGAATTAGAAAAGTTTGGGTTTGATGTTAAGGTTGTGGAAGACTGTGTAGGTCAAATGCTCGAGGTGAAACACAAGCAAGAAGAACTTAGAGAAGAAGTTAAGGGAATTGGTTCCCAAATTAGCCATCACAATCTTGAAAAACAAAAGATCGATGAAGAGATAGGTGAGATGAGGAGGCAGATATTAATGTTGCAAGAAAAGCTTTCAGTGGCAGCATCTGTCCGAGAAAAGGAGGAAAGCATAATTGCGCCTTTGCAGTCTAAGTTGCAAAAAGTTGAAGAGGACATAAAGATTATGGAACTCGAGTTTCTAAATTTGGCTGCTTCTCTGTAATAGTCATTTGGTGAATGAATAGAAGCTTTTGGTGTAGTTTTTGTTTTGTAAATTGGAAACTGAAATATTGGGCGGACTGTGTTTTTGTGCTTGCCCATTAAGTAGTAATGAAAGTATGTGAAGGGACTTCTATTTATCTACTAGTGTTTTTATTAATTATTAATATTAAAAATGTGCATGTGCATTGCAAGTCTTCGATTTTAAAAAAAATTAGTTAATATGATAATTGTGTATCTTACCATCAATGTTGATAATTTATATGATACTTTAATCAAATATTTTAATTTTCATCTTGCGTATTTTTCTTTCTGTCATGATTCAAAAACTTCACCAACTCCTATCATGTTACATGATACTATCATAAAAGTCCGGGTCATGGATGACTCGAGATATTAAATGGGTAGTTCAAATCAGAGTCAATGTGCAGAGTGTTTTCTTCACTAGTCGGGCATGGAGATGTTCGAGACATTTTCTGCCTCTTATGAAGCTCCCTGATGATTTCTACTCGGGTACATCGATAACAGTACCACACTCGAGTGCGACAGTAGGTAAAATCTTACCTCCTTAAGCGTTCCTGACAAGATCCTACTGATGTGACATAGTGAAAAAGTAGGACGGTGTGACAGTAAGTCAACATTTAGGATTACAAATGGCAAGTAGGCACTGAAAACAAAGTACTTACCACCTGCTTTCCTATAAATAGCAGGAATGTATTTCATTTAAAGAAGAGACATTCTTATTTCTAAGCTCTTGGCATTTACATATATCTTCACATATATTGTCATTATACTTCACCTTCAACCTGCTGACTTAAGCATCGGAGTGGCCACGGTGGACACCCTCCGACGCATATTCACGAGTTCTTTCCCTTATTTGCAGGTTATAAGTTGACGCCATATTCCTTGCTCATTTTTCCTAAAAAAAACTCCCGGTGGATTGCCCCGACCCAGCTCACTCGATTCACCCGGATTACATCATTGGCGTCCTCTGTGGGAACTTGAGCTCAAGACGTAGATATGGCCCTTACAAAAAGGACAAATCAAGACATCTCCCGGGTTCTGGGAGATAATGCACTTACCTCTGGACAAGGTGGTACTCCGCCCAACGGACCTCCACCTGTCATTATTTTATCCCCGGAAGAGTTGGCTCGGATAATATCTAATGCCGTAGAAAAAGCCGTAGCCCGGAGAGATCCTTCTCATCATGCTACACAGCCGGGAGGAGAGCAGGAGAGGGAGGAGGAGGTAGGAAGTGAGGGAGCGAGGATGGAAGAATGGGAACCTAGTGCCGGTTCCAAGTCCCCGACTGTGGCGGAGGAGTTGCAAGAATTGAGGCAAAAGATGAGAGTTTTGGAGAGGCAGATGGAGGGTCAGAGTCATTCTTGGGTAATTGTCAAATGATGCCCATTTGCTGATGCTATTGTCCGGGAACCTCTTCCCGGGAACTTTAAGTCTGCTAAAGTCAAGGATTACGATGGCAGCACTGACCCAAAGGAACATTTGGCCAGGTTTGAAAACATGGTCATGCTGCACTGTTATGCTGACAGAGTAAAGTGCAAGGTATTCTTGACCACTCTGGTTGACTTAGCCTAGAAGTAGTTTGAGGGATTGGCCCCTCAGTGTATAAATGCTTTTGAGGATTTCCAGAAGGCATTTCTGCACCATTTTAATAGCAGCAAGAAATGCAAAAAGACTGCATTTAGTCTTTTTGAAGTCAAGCAGAGCCCCGAAGAGAGTCTGAGGGCCTACATCCGGCGATTCAACAGAGTTGCTTTAGATGTCCCCTCTTGTGTCCTCGAGACCAAGACTAATGCATTTACCCAGGGGCTGAGGGAAAGTGAATTTTTTCGATCACTGACAAAGAAGACGTCCGAGGATTTTGAAGATCTGCTAGCCTGAGCAGAAAAGTATATTAATATGGACGAAGCGCAAAAACAGAAGAGAGAGACGGTGAAGAGAGAGGGGAGACCGGGCATCTAGACCCGAGGAGAGAAGGCAGAGGAGGGCTAATCCGGCGCATTTTTCTCCTCATGTGCCTTTGAAAATTTCCCGGGATCGGGATGTTCAAGAGTGTAGCAAGGACGTGCCCCCACCACAACAATTTACAAGGCCCGAGAAGGGATTTTGTACACAAAGTGTATTACCACAACACAGAGGACTGCAAAACGTTGAAGAGATATTATGTCCATCCAGTCCAGGGACATAATCAACCAAGTAAGAAGCCGAGATTGCCACCTTGGGCAGCTCGAGGTGGCAATCTCGGCAGCCCAGTCCCAGTGCCAGGGAAGATTCGAGAAGTACCCCGAGAAGGAGAAGAAATCTGGAGCCCGAAAGGAAGAAGTCTTCACCCCTTGTCTTGGGGGTAATTAAAATGATTTCCGGATGATCTACTGATGGAGACTCCAATCGGGCTCGGAAGTCCATGAGTAGGAGAGAGTGCATGGAAGTGGAGGGAGTAAGGAGAAGTGAGGACAGTCATTAGCTTTGGCCCGAAGGATCTTAAGGGCGTCAATCTTCCCCATAACGATGCCCTGATCATTCAAGACAGGGTAGCAAATTATGACATCATGAGGGTCTTTGTTGACTCGGGAAGCTCTGTGAATGTCATTTTCAAGGAGGCCCTCGAACAGATGGATTTGCAGGGGTACTAGCTGGAGACAGTGGAGACAACACTTTTTGGCTTTGCTGGCCACGCTGTCTATCTGGAGGGGGGAGATTGTCCTGCCCTTAACTTTGGGGACTCGGGAGTTGAAGAAGACTGTGATGACCACTTTCACTGTGGTGGATGCGCCGTCATCATATAATATCATCTTGGGGCGGCCGGCCATGAATGAGTTGAGGGCCGTGGCATCCACCTACCATCAAAAGATAAAGTTCCCAGTGGGAGATCAAGTGAGAGCGGTTCGGGGAGATCAACCCTCTTCCCGGAAATGCTATGTAGAGGCGGTCTGGGTAGACCAGAAAAAGGCTCAGAGAGAGGAGAAAAGAGCAAGTGGTGGGGAGGAGGCGCAGAGGATAGTAGACAAGGGAGAGGTTCATTTTGTGGTGGTGGTGGAGCAAGAAGTGGTGGAGATTGGATTAGGCAAGGAGATAGGACTAGACAAGGAGATTGGATTATATAGATCTCATTTTTCTTCTCAGTATAGTGATGCTCCCCGTATAATTTCCACAACATCTCAGACAAATCCTTCCATTCTACATCCATCTCTGAAGGTGACCAACATTTTGTGTGGAATTAGCAACCCATATGAGACTATCCTTTTCAAAGCAGGGGGTAGTGAAGTCCCTTGGAATGAATTAAGTCAAGTGTGCGTTATGGTTTCCTAGACTCGATAGTGAACATGGGATGAACATAAACATTTGATGCAAACTAAATCAGGTCGAACCAATGGGCAGAAAGAGTTTCTTCTTTCTTAAAGAATCATTTCCATTTGACGAGTCAAGCTTTGGGGAGTTGTTTGATGTGGTGACCGTCAAAAGGTCGCTATTGGTTTCAAAATCAGTTTCCTATGTTTTTAAATTACATCTTCCCACAGACATTCAATATGGCAATTACAGGACTTTACTCCGACAGCAATAAACAATAAATATTAGTTGATAGTTGGAAGTTGGCCTATTGATAGTGTATGGAGAAACAAGCGATAGAGGAAGTAGATTATGCATTTATCGGGTGAAAGGGGTTTGATCTTTCTTAAATATTTTGTCGGAGATGATGTGATATTTAAGTGATTAATAAAAAATTGGATGTGGTGTCAAAAGTAAATATGCCATATATCAATGGAAATCAATTTGGTCTTGCTCATTGAACTTGACCCGACATATATAATATTAACGATGAAAATAATTTTTTTATTATTACATGAAATATATTGAATTATTTATTAAATCAAAGTATTATAAATAAATAAATAAATAAAACTCTGCATTGCCTGGTTGGGTTCCGCTCCCAAAGCAGAGTTGTGGGGCCAATTAAAAATAGGAGCGAGAGACAAAATATTTAAAAAACAAAGACTCTGACTTTTTTTTAATAAACAAGGAGTTGACTCTTGATTATTACATTAACTGTAATTAACTTTAACTTAATTAATAAATTTTCATCTTCCTTTCTTCTCACATCTTCTCTTTCTTCTCTGTCGACCCACATTTTCCGTTTAAAATTAGGTTACCAAAATTGTAATAGCCAAGCCTGGTGAACGGTATGGTTTAAGATTTCGTATGATTATTGGCTATTTGGGTAAGTTTAAGTATAGTTTTGATGTTAAGGATGACGATTTATGATTTATAGTATTGTTGATGATAGATGTTGTGTAGTTTGATTGTAGCGTCATTACGATTAAATTCATGATAATTCGTATGTTGAGCCAATTGGTATGAGGCCAATTGGAGTGGTTAGATAAGACATAGAGGTGTAACTTTCTTATTTTGAGTTTTGTTCAAATCATTGTGGAAGGTAAGCCAAAAGTACCCCGAAGTGTGTCGTGTGTTTCGACGTTCCTCCAGTGACACATGTTGGGAGATTTCGCATAACTTTTTACTCAGACCTCCAAATGATCTGAAATTTTGAGAGGTTCAAGAAAAGACATAGAGCTACAACTTTGTAGTTTACCATTTTTCCAAATTATGAAGGGAAGAGACGTTTCGGAGGCGATCTTTGGAGAAGCTGTGCGCAGAGTGGAGAGCGCACCCGCGCTCTAAAAGATGACCGCACCCGCGGTCTACTGTTTCAAATTTTTGGATGAGTTGCCGAAGGCATAGCGCACCCGCGGTGCATGGGCTAGCGCACCCGCGGTCTGTGAACAGTAAAGTCGTGTTTTTGGTGTTTTAAGGTATAAAATAGGTGGAGACTTCACTTTTCTCTCATTTCTTTCCCATTTTCTCGGTTTCTTCAGAGCAAGGAAGCTAGGGTTCCTTTTCCTTTCATTTCCTTCCTTGATTCAAGCATTTTGTTGGATTATTGAAGTGAGATCAAGATAGTTTTGGGTTCAAGGAAGCTAAGGTAAGCTTTTGGTCTAGTTTATTCTTAGTTTTTAGTGTTGGAGATGATATGGGTTTGTTGATGGTGTTGGTTTATGGATTAATTGATATGGGTTTTTGATTATTGAGATATTGATGGTATTATATATGGTTTATTGTTGTAGGAATTCAACCAAGGGTTTAGATTGAAGGTGTTCTTGTTGGTAGTAAGTGGAATTCATTTCCTTGTGCTCACATGATAATATATGTATTGTGTTACAATGTTTTAACATGTTATTCTATTCCATTTGATTCATATTATGTATAGATATACCTTGTTATATATATTGGAGGCAATTGAATGTCTCAATTGTGTAAAAGGGAATACAAGAGATAGAGTATGCAAAGTATTTGTTAAAATGCGCAAGAGAGAGTTCAAATGTTTTATGGATTGATAGATACATAGTCAGAGATTGCATGCAATTAGTTGATCAACGACCATAGGCTTATATCCCTCAGAGTTATCGATTTATATCGATGGGATATAGGTACAGAGCCAGAGATACTATATAGATATCAATCCAACAGAGAAAAGAGAAATACCATCTTATTGTTATGTTATTGCTATGTTATTCATGTTTCTAGAGTTGATGGTATTTATTGATTTCAAAGTCATGTTTTTCAGAGTATGCTATGTATCATTGCTATGTAAGAGTTCCACTTGCTGAGTTTTATACTCATTTCAGTTATTTCACGTGATGCAGATAAGAGCGACGGGCCGGGACGTTGATTGTGGGCCGGAGTCATATGCATACCAAAGATGGAAGGAAGAAGATATTTTGATGGCATTTTGGACATGATCATAAAAATGATATTTTGGATTTTGGTTTTATCATTTCATTGATCATGTATTTACTTTGTTTGTAAAGATTTTTATGTCAAGAACTTTTACCCTTCCTTCTTCAAGAAAATTTTAAATTCCGCTGTTATTTTATTAAAACCGGTCAGAGGTGTCACAAAAATAAAAAAAACCATTAAAACAATCATCTACCCCTCAACTGCTTCCGCATTAGATTAAATTCAACTTCACAAGCTCCCTTCCGTGTACTCTTCTTGCTCATTCCTTAGATCTAGATCTAAATCTACTCCAAATCTTGCCTGATTCCTCTATATTTGAAATCGCCTCTAAATCTTGCCCGATTATTCTGTATTTGAAATCGCCTCTGTATTTGAAGAAAAAAAGTCCAGCACAAGTAAGTTTTCTCCATTTTCCTTGGACCTCATTTCATTGTTTTCTTCATTTATTCATTCAATCAATTCAAATTTTTAATTGACCTGGTTGCTGTTGGTACCCAGAAAAAAATTGTCGACCTAAAACAATTGAATTGCTCGACCAAAATTAAGTTGGTCGACCAACAAAAATTCTTCTTGGTCGACCAATTTAATTTGGGTCGACCAACAAATTTTGGGTTGACCAAGAAGAATTTTTCTTGGTCGACCTGGTGTGACCATGCTTATTTATGTTTTTTTTAATTTAAATTTTTGTTCATTCTAATTATCCTTAGTGAATTTTGTAGGGTATGCCTACAATTATTGTTGTTCATATCGATAGTAAATGAGAAGTGAGTGAAGAGCTGGTATATAAATGGAATCCAGGGTCCAATGCAAAGTTTGTGTTATTCCAGTAGATGATGATATTTGTTATTTTGAAAATTTAAAAAGTTAATTATATAGAGCTGGAAAATTAGATGATACTGCTAACTTGAGGTTGAGTTAACTTCTAGAGTTTCCGTGCAACATTCAATCGATTTATATTGAGAATGACCATGATCTGAAAGCATATTTGTAGTTTGGTTGTCCGAAAACTAGGCAAGTGCTTCAAGTTGAAATTGAACATATTGCTTCTTTTGATGTTTCTGATAATAAGCACATAGTTGATATTGATGAATACAATAGTAATTTTAACGAACATAGACATTTTGATGATTATTTTCACTTGAATATTGTTTCTTTGGATCGTAATAATAGCAGTGAGTTTTTCGACGAAGCAAATAATATGGATGTCATCCATGTGAATTGTAGTAACACGGCTGAGATATACGATGAAGCACGTGATGTGAATGTCATCCATGACGTTGAGGTCGAGGAAAATGTGTTTGCAAGTAATGAAGCAAATGTGGTTGCAGATGTGGATATTGGTAATGACACATTTTCATTCAAGGATGATTCAAAGTTGTTTTTTGGTCAAGAATTTTCAAACAGAGAAGCGGTGAAAAGGAGTTAAATAGAATCAGTTTAGAAGCTTGCTTTGAATTTGAGACTGTAAAAAGTAACCAAAAAGTGTACACCGTAAAACGTATGGTGTCTGATTGTAAGTGGAGAATCTGGACCTCAAAGATTAAGAACGATTCACATGCATTCTTCGTTCGGACATATTGCAACACACACACATGTGGTTTGATAGGGAGATGCAAGAGAATCCGCGGAGCAAGTTCGGCTGTTGTTCGTGATATGTTGGTGGATATTTTCCAAGGTCATACAGTGTCAATTGTACCAAAAGCGGTGATGGTGATGATGCGCAATAGTATGAATGCTGATATATCATATTACAAGGCTTGGAGAAGAAAAGAACTAGCAGACAATGTTTTGAAAGGTGATCCTACGAAGAGTTTTACTGTATTGCCTTGTTATTTGCACATGGTTGAGAAGATGAATCGAGGAAACATAACAAACATATGTGTCGACCAGGAAAATCGATTCAAGTATATGTTTCTTGCCTTTGGTGCATGCGTCAGGGGATATCGAAGTATGCGGAAAGTTGTATCAATTGATGGTACATGGTTGAAGGGCAAGTACAATGGTGTTTTACTCGTGGCATCGGCACAATATGGAAATTATCACCAATATCCTTTGGCGTGAGGAATAGTAGATGTCGAGTGTACTTCTTCGTGGAGTTGGTTTTTAACGAAGTTGTTAGAAATAGTACCAGACAATGATGAACTGGTGATAATTTCAGACAGACATCAGGGAATCATTAATGCGATTTCTAGTGTCTATAGAAATGCGCATCATGGTCATTGCATGTGGTATTTATCTCAAAACTTGAAAACTAGGTGCAAAAAGAAGGGTGCAACCGAAATGTTTCTGCAGATTGCAAAAATTTATAAGCATGTCGAGTTTGATATTGCATACAATGATTTAGGAATAGATATCATGAGGCCGCACAGTTTTTTGACGAGAGAGATTCAGTTGATCGATGGACTCGAGCATATTGTCCAAAGACCCGTTACAATATTATGACGACAAACAAGATTGAGTCGATAAATGATAGACTACTTGAAGAGAGGAAGCTTCCAATCATTGCACTTTTAAATTATTTGCAGAAACTGGCCTCGTCTTGGTTTGTCCGATATCGCCACGCATCAATTGAAGCTAACTGTTGGGTGCAATAATTGTCCGTGCTTGGTAAAGCAATCGAATCGTGGTGCTTGAGCTGCTGTGCGGTTTAAAAGATTTGAGTTGCACCATTACTACTAACTATAGCTTTTGGTAAAGCGGCAAGAGCTCGATCCTATAATTGGTATCAGAGTCAAGGTCACGGGTTCGATTCTCATTGATTGCAAGGAGTGCAATTATTGGGAGGGAGATTGTTGGATGCAATGATTGTCCCTGCTTGGTAGAGCGATCGAATCGTGATGCTTGAGCTGCTGTGTGGTTTAAAAGATTTGAGTTGCACCATTGCTACTAGCTATAGCTTTTGGTAAAGCGGCAAGCGCTCGATCCTACACTAACATTATTCTGACCCTTACCATCAAGAGGATTCTTCGTAGCAGGTTCACTGATGCCCAGGGAATGCAAGTTTTTGAATTAGAACATCTTGAGTTTGACGTTAGGAGCCGCGTACATTCGGTCATTGTGGACCTGGAATCAAAAAGATGCACATGTTGAGTTTTTGATATTGATAGAATCCCATGTGCTCATGCCATTGCAGACAGTTGAATAGCCAAGATTGATTTATATGATTTGTGTTTAGAGTACTATTCTACGATGACATTGTGCATGGCTTATTCAAAGACTGTGTATCCAGTTCCCGATGAAAGTGAATGGCCACACAACATTAATTTTTCAGTGGTATTGCCTCATTTGTTAGAGAATTAGAGAATATACTTGGCAGAAGAAAACAGAAGAGATTTCCTTCGATTGGTGAATTCAGCAATAGATAAAAGCAGATTCATCATTTGGGTCGACCCAAAGTAAAATGTGCCGACCCAAAAACAAACAACAAGGGTCGACCCAAAAGTTACAGTCTTTGGGTCGACCCAAAATTTAAAAGGTCGACCCAATGGCGGGATCAACTTGGTCGACCTTTGTTGGCTACTTCAATTGTGAAATTATGATTCATATATTAAAAATTGTAACATAACTGTGAAATTATGATTCATATTTTAAAAAATGTAACATAACTGTGAAATTCATAAAAAACGTAACATAGTTGTGAAATTGTGATTCAAATGTTAAAACATGTCATATAACTGTGAAATTGAGATTATTATGTAAAAAATGTAACATAATTTTGAAATTATGATTGATATGTTAAAAAAATATAACATAATTGTGAAATTCATAAAAAAACGTAACATAGTTGTGAAATTGTGATTCATATGTTAAAACATATAAAATAATTGTGAAATTGTGATTCATATGTTAAAAAAAGTAACATAATTGTGAAATTATGATTCATATATTAAAAAATATAACATAATTGTGAAATTAATAAAAAACGTAACATAATTGTGAAATTGTGATTCATATGTTAAAATATGTAACATAAAAATTGAGATTCTTATGTAAAAAATTGAAACATAATTGTGAAATTATGATTCATATATGAAAAAATGTAACATAATTGTGAAATTATGATTCATATGCTAAAAAATGTAACATAGTTGTGAAATTCATAAAAAATGGTAACATAGTTGTGAAATTGTGATTCATATGTTAAAACATGTAACATAATTGTGAAATTGAGATTCTTATGTTAAAAAATGTAACATAATTGTGAAATTATGATTCATATATTAAAAAAAGTAATATAATTGTGAAATTGAGATTCATATGTTAAAAAACTTTAAACCCTAAACCTAAACCCTAATTCAACAGGGTCGACCCAAAATAACATTGGTCGACCCACAAATGAACATGGTCGACCCAGATCAAGCATATCGATCCACAATCATGGTCGACCCACAAAAATGAAAAAGATCGACCCAAAAGCAAGCATATCGACCCACAATCATGTTCGACCCAAAAAGCAACAATTTTTTTTAAACGAAATTCGACTAATACTGACATCGAAGTGTAGAAATGTATATCCATCAACGACACATCTGGTGACATCACTTCAGGATGTTGGATCTGCATCTCAAGCAATCCACGGAGAGCTTCGCCGATGTGCTGAATTTGACAGAAGAAAAGGTTTTCAAAGTTTAAAAATAAGTGCTCTACAAATATACACGAGTTGTAAATGCTGACAGAGAGAATGGCATGCGAGTTCGTGATCGCCATGGGCCCGTAGGACGACTTCTCATATTCGTCATAAAAACCTGGAATTCTACTCGGAGAACGGATGAGCATCGATGCCTAACTCGCGCCAGGGAGTTGTTTACCTTCAAAGTTACTAACCTCTCGACGTGGTCGGCTCGCCACCTGACATAACCGCATTAGGAGTCACTTGAATATCTAAAAACAAAAAGTTTATTGTTTAATGTACTATACATAAATATAAAATCAAAAAAGTGCATTACCTCACCTTCGGAGGATTCCTCTGTTATGATTGGAAGGCTACGCTCAAATATCTGTTGTGGGTATGTTTGGCTACTACTGCCAATTTTCCTAGCTATATTATCATCCACACCTAACATCATACATCAAACAAATTAAAATTAGAATGACAATGCTAATAAATCAATCTATTACGTAAACATAAATATAATTAATAAAATTAACTCACCAAAATCTGTCTCGGATGATTTCCTCTTCCGCCCTCTGCTATAGGCTATGCTATAATATCTCTCTTGATGCACTTGCGTCGGAGACCTGATCTCAGCAACACCTAGCATGTGAGACCTCATCTCAGCAAAACCAGCTCTAATTTGTTCAGTCAAACTCTATCTCAAGTCATCGAAAGCGAGATTTATATTCCTGATACACACCCTGGTCTCAATACATTCTGCTGTCATCTCAAGACACATAGACGTAACGGAATCCTCCAATGCCATCAAACGCCTCTCGAAACGATCCTCCAATGGGAGGCGGGAAGGATTGAGTCCAAAGTGGACTCTAGGACCCGTACGCATGGGACAACTGGTGCTAGAGCTGGATCTACTGACACTACCAGAACGGGTGCTGGAAACATCCGGAGATGAATGCGCAGAACGGGTGTTGGAACCATCCGGAGATAAAGGCGTGTGCTGGACTTAGGGAGACTCCAGAAGGTGCTCGCTACATATGACTGTTTGACCCTGCCTCCAGAGCTCGAGTACCCAAGTGATGACCGCATCGGGCGCATAATAAACAAAATCCCCAGTCATATAATACGGTGAAACGAGCTCCTCAGGAGTAGGAGTAAAACATCCAAGACAATCCTACATTTAATTAATAACATATCAGATTAATTAAAAATTATGCCCACATTTATTATATCAAATCAATTCATGTTACTTACATCTATAGCACAGTCACCAAAGGCTGCAATGACATCAACAGCAGATGGGGCACGGTTTGACGGCCACGTGTTAGTCACCCACTGAAACATCCTGGGCAACAACAAACCGTCCACATCTCTTCTCTTTGCAAACTTTTGTGCCACGCTCGGATAATATTCATAAACGAGGATCTGTAACATAAATTTCAAACAATGTTATTAGTAGAAATAAAGATAAATCCACTTTAACATTCAAAAAATAATATACCTGCAGAGGCAGCACAAAACCACTGACAAGGAAGCTGCCATCAACTTCTTTCCGACCATGTGCCTCGGTGAGGTAACTATATCGCCCTAAAAGGTCCTTTTTCAAACATCATACCGCATCCCGATAGGCTACTCTACCCCAGGGATAAGTGTTAAACCTATCCAAATCTACAAGCCTCAAGTATTTAGGGTCGATCTTCGTCATCTTTTTCCTAGTTGCCTTACCGAAGACGGCACAACAGAAGTAAAGACTACCCATCTTTATCTTCTTCACATCTATATCAGTCTCATTCTGCACTTGGACACTAATTGCCTCCAAATCGCTCAAAACAATCTCAGACTTACCGGCAAAGTGTTTGGTGCCAAAGATACCTCTATCTGGACACTAATCTTTGCCTCTATATGGTGCCAAAATCTAACATGCCTCTTGCCCACAACCATCCACAAATCATCACTACTAGTATCAATTATCTGATTACTCATTAAATACCATATAATTTGACTAGAAATGTTAAAATCTCTATTATAATACCTAATCAAATTACCAAAAGGCTCGAAAAAAAGGGTTCTCTCGTCGTTGTTCAAATAATGATGAATCTTCTCCGCAATCTCTTTATATCTGGATTGAAGTCTCAATTTGCATCGAAAAATTGCATCCCTCCCTAGTTTTCTCGGCAAATAGACATGTTAAACAGATACAAATAAATGCGTTAGGAAAATAAATGGAGAATTTGGGTGGGTCGACCGAAGCTTGAGTCGAGTCGACCCAAGCGTGGGTCGACCCAATGTTCTTTGGTCGACCAAAAAAAAGTGGGTCGACCCACAATTTGGTCGACCCAAGCGTTGGTCGACCAAGCGTGGGTTGACCCACTTTTTTTTTTGGTCGACCATTTCTTCTTCAACACGACGCACGCAGAAGCAATAAATCGAAATAAACGTGAAAATTACCATATTTTGGTTATACATTCCTTCGATTGAGTTTGCGTCGCTCGAAGGAAAGAAATTTTCGGGAATAAAAATCGATATGTGTCGACGGAAAGGAAGGAAAAAAGATTTGTGTAGGGTTTATCGGTCGACTGATAGGGTTTTAATCAAATTTGTGGAGAAGAATTTTAATAAAATTTAAGCGTGTATTTAAACTTAAAACATAAAGATATTTATATAAATTGACGTATGAATTTTTTTTAAAATAAGTCACATTAGAGTCATATTCCCTGTATTTCCCTAGAGTTGTGTTATGTCTAGGGATGTAAATGAACCAAACCGTTTGCGAGCTATTCGAAGCTCGGCTCGATAAAAAACTCGTTTGAATTTTTTTGTTAATCATATAAAGCCAAACTCAAGCTCGATTTCGAGCTCAAAAAATTAATCAAACCAAGCTCAAGCCTAAGGATATTAGGCTCGTGAGCTCGCAAACATATTTGATAATAGGCTAGCGAGCTCGAGCTCGATTTGTTTAGGTGGCTCGTAAACTCGAGCTCGACTCGTTTAGGTGGCTCGTCAGCTCGAACTTGGCTCATTTGTTGAGTTGACAAATAAAAATATTAGTACTAATGTTAATGGAAGGAATTGAACACAAAACATAGTTGAAAAAAATTAATTTACACCACATAGTCACAATTACATTTTTTATATTACTTGCATATTATTATACTAAAATGTTATTTAAAACATAATAAATTAACAGAAATACATCAACTTATTCTTTTTTTCCCCAAAAAATTTACATCACCAAGTCATATACACGTTGAGTAACTTTAAAAATTATTGTCCTAATATATTATATTAAATTGAATATAATGAATTTATATTGATTAAAAAATAAAATTTATTTGGAAAACAGCGAATGAAGTATTAAAAGAGTGAAATTATTGCAATGTTATTTATATGGTGATATCAACGTATAACGAATATTTGTTATCTGGATGTTTGATGTATTGTTTTGGGATGTTCAATAATATAATGAGTTTATGTTTTTTTAGTGGTTCTTTTTGTCGTTTTGATTATTTATGAATGAATTTATATTTTTATGTCTGATTTAAAATTAGTTCATAGATATATTTAATTTTTAACAAGCTCAAATCAAGCTCAAACTCGAGCTCAATTCTATGCTTTACGAGCTCGAAAACGAGCCGAGCTCAAGCCAAGCTTGTCAAACATGATAAACAAGCTATTAATGAATCAATCTCGAGCCCGGCTTGATTAACATGATAAACGAGCTTTTAACGAGCCGAGCTCGAGCTTTTTTCGAGCTTAGTAACTTTCAATACAAACCGAGCTGAGCCTGATAATAGAAGCTCGAATCGAGCTCGAGCGTCAAACAATCCTAAACGACCAAGCACAAAGCATTGAGTCGTGTACCTTCCACCTCCAGAAGTGGAGGCCCTTTCAGTTGGATTGCGATTCACTTGAAACTGTACCTCACAGCAAGCGCCCCTGCCGCTCCGACCGAGCCACCTACTTTTCCATCGACGCCATTCTCGGTATGTCCAAGCTCACTCTTTTTGATGATGATAAGCCGCTGGCAGCCACCCACAAGCGCTGGTTTGCGCGGAAGCGTCTCCGCCGTGGAGGATCAAGGTTCGTATCGGGTCGCAGCTCCGATAGGCGGTGCTGCTCTGTTGGGGCGTCCGCGGCGAATGGAACTTGCTCGGACTTCCCGATTGCTGCGGGGACGGATTCCAGCGGAGATCTGTTTGTTAATGGAGGCGGGGAAGTGAATTGGGCATCCGATGTGAGCGAGGTAGCAAGGAATTCGAGGAGAGAGAGAGAAGGCAATGTGGTTGGAGAAAGGGATGGACAATTAATTGGGAATTTTGATGGTCTGAGGAATGAATCATGATATGGGAGTGACCGGGTACCGAGGTGATGTAGAGCTTGGATATGGTGATTAGGTTGAAGAGGAAGAGGATGATCCGCGGCTATTGTTCTGGGGAAAAGATTTTGGAGGTACGCATGTATTTTTATCAGTTAATTCAACAATTTAATCAACTTGAGAAACTGTATATTGCTACATTATTTCACTTGTCTAAATCTTTGTGACATTTAAGAATTGGGATGGTCGTGGTGGAGGGAGATTAGTTAATTGTACATATTCTTATTGTTAGATTCTAGTCAACCATAGTTTTGTGCATTCTTCATATCTAAGCTAAGCTGTGTGTCTCAAACTTACTCATGCCTTATGCCTCAAGCCTACTCTTCGGACACCAGAGTGTTGTATTTTTGATAGACGAGATTGCATACGAAATCTTCATCTTTGAACTGATTGATACACTGCTGAACCATCTTTTCTTGTTTTGTCATCGAATTTTCAATCTGCATTGTTTTTCCTAAGTTACAGGAAGTTGGGGGATAGTGCTGGATTGTGATTAGCTTAAGATCTTTGGACATATGGTTCTAAATTTGCAACTTGCTATTGATTACATCTTGATGTTAAGTACAGGGGGGGAGTAACATGTTTCCAAATGGGGTTGTATGCGAGGCTTCATTGAACCAATAGTTTTGCTATGTTTTCCTTGTTACTCCAGATAATGCTTCCCATTTGGAGAGGGTGGGTGAGAACTCCCTGCAGAAAACACATCACCGAGGCAGGTGGAAAAAACATTATTTGAGATTGGTTGACGCCCTAAGATAGCTAATGTGCAGATCGTTGGTGCATAATGAGTCCCATCTCACTTTCTGTTGGCTGCTCACTTTTGTTTCACATGTTGAAGCTGTTGAAATGGACAGTATCTGAATATCATAGTGAAATGCTTTACTAGTGAATATTTAATTCCTATTTAATTGTTGTTTAGGGTCTGGAATGTGAAAAATACTCACTATATGACATGTCTCGTTGAGGGATCTGTCTCTCTCTGGTTGACCTCTGGTACTTTTACTTGCATTTTACCATCAAAATGGTGGCATGACGCATCCCATAAATTGAGGAAACAAATTTTGTTTCATATGAATTGTTTTTTATCTGCTTCTCACGTCCATATTTCTCTTTTGGAGGAAGTTCAAAGTCTTCCACATTGAATGTGAATCTGTTTTTGTTCCATATATTGTTGAAAAGACAAATTATTTCTATTTCTAAAAATTAAAAGGTAAATCTATTATAGCTTATCATTCATCTACGTGCTTTTAGTCGATGGAACAAATCTTAAACTTCGAACTAAGAGATATCAATCATCACTTGAGACAATATAAAGCACTTGTGATTTAGTAACTGTGGTTAACAGGATTCCCTACGGATAAAGTTTAGTTTCAGACAGGCACTTATATTTGCTTGTGTCAAAAACAAAACATGAGTAAATTTCAGAATTATCGTTCAGAGAAAAGGTCCAAGTACAAAAAATGATTTTGTTCGCAGGTTCTCTCACCCACATTAATGATACATGAGAGCGGAAAAAATGTGCAACAAGTGAATCATCAAGTCATCTAATCTTCATCTATCAACATGGCTTTCTCATCTTGTTCTCCCTCACTTTCTGGGACATGTTCATAAGTTTTGCGAATATTCGATTCACTGTTACCTGAGATAAAAGATACAAGAATGTGTATGATTGGCTTAACAAGGGCAAGTCTCCAATTTCGATTGAATAAATTGTCCCACTTGCTTCGGATTACTCAAAATGAAGCACACGGTCAAGATCCTCTTCGCATGAACCAAACCATTAAAAATGCATGAATATTACTGAACAGAATACACGAAGTTTCAGATGGGAAAAATGTACCACATTCACTGAATATGACTCCACCCGAACACAATCCTTCCTCAACTTTCGTGAGTTGAAGTGTCATCCTAGGTCCGACTTCTTGAAGTTTAACAGCACTTTTGTTTGAAGCTCTGTTAACCCTACCAATGTCTGTCGGAAGACTTACAGTGGCTGCTTCGTCATCCACTTCGCTTTCTGATCCATAACCAAACCTTAAAGAAAGCAAAGAAGATGAGCAAGAAGAAAAGAAATACATTTAGGAAACACCTGCATTAGTTTGAAAAACGATATGGATTACACCAGTGTGAATCAATTAGAATGCAATGTATTATGGTAACTAGCTTTTAAATTAAAAAATTATCACCTTAAACTCGGCAGCAAATTTTTCGAACTCAAAGATAAATTTCAAAAGCAGGGGCTTCTTTCCCGATCACAATTCGTCTTCTCCCTACTTAACATCTCCAAGTCCCCGAGAGACACAGTAAAATGCATAGAGTACAGTACGTTCAAGTTGTAGATAGGATGTAATAGGCTATTGAGATTCAAGCATAAAACCAAGTTTTTTTAATAATACTCAGGCTATGAATTCGATTGATATCTTCATTTAAAAGACTGGCAGAACCAAATCCCAAAACTGGACCACATCTAAAACCAATTAACACAATTTTAAATGATCCAAAAACCTATCAGGATCTAAACTCCACAGCGACAAAGTATAACTCAATCTACATAAATGAAGATGTAAAAAGTACATCCTGACTACTTTTAACATTTACCATAAACCTGTGACCTAGGTCCATCACACAAGTAAGGAAAAGGGGTTGTGTGTGTCAGTGTGTATGAGTGAGAGAGACGAAGAGGTCGTACTTTGTCACAAAATCACTCACATCCTGAAAACTTCTCAAATCTGGAACCTGATGGTTCTGCACAAACTTCCTAATTCTCCGGGAAACATCTACAGGCTGCAACTTGATGGAGTATTGCCGGAAATCGATAAGCTTTGTGTCTTTATTATAATTAAGTAACACAATCCTTTGGCACAACGAAAGTTTGACCTAAATCACATAAAATGATGAGATGGAAGTCAATGCTCGAGCTGCTATTAAATCTGGGTGACAGCTCACAAAACTTACAGTATGTATATCGATGGCAGGAAAAATGTTCTGAAACATTATAGTGGTAAGCTTTAGATGTTGCTCCCCTGTCCCGAAACCAGAGAGTACTATCTAGAGAATTCAATCAAATACCTCAGTATACCATAAAACACTAAACAAACTATAGTTAAGTTAATTCAGAAAAAAATATGATAATACCAGGGGTGGGTTTTTAAACAGATCTTTAGGGCATCTAGGACGCAATTGAGATTGAGCAATATCAGTAGCTAGTGAGTATTCATGTATCTTAAATGTTAGAGTTGGGCCTTGCGGCGTCCTTGCAATCCGCAAGAATGGAGCGGATTCAGTTTTAGACAAGATGAGAAAATGTGTAACACCCATGGGCCCCGCAACATTCAAGAAGTCTTTGAGATTATTCCGCTTTTTTTCCTGAAAAGGAATGACAACGAGCAAACTACTAGCTGACTCAAAGAACTTTATATCCCATATAAGACAACCAAATGAGATCAATATAACCAGAAACTAAACTAGATCTAGATGCAACCAATTTCTGCATAACTTATCATTGGGCTAAAAACTATTTGAATGAAACCCACAATTTGTTTCACAAAAGGCTTTTAGACTTCTGGTGCTCAATGATCAGCTTTATAACATGGTAGCTTACATTTTGAACAACCAAATTTTCATGTATTTTACAAGACCTAAACAACATTTCTTTAAAATGACCAGAAAGGCACATTTGAAGGTATAGAAGATAAAACTACCAAGCCTTGCATGTAACACATGGTCGCAATTGACCAGAAAGACACATTTGAAAGTACCTTAATTGTTGCTTCAATTTCCGAAAACCAAATGCACAACCTCAAAAATTCGCAGCTCATTGAAACATATCTAACAAGAAAATCGGATTCTCATCCTCAATATGAACACACACACGAATCACAAAGAAAATGCAGATTTCTAAAACATAAATCAACACCTACCTTGAGCTTTAGAGCAGTGAAAGGAAGCATCAATTTTCTTAAATCCATTTGCAGTTGTCGAAGTGGGCCAGGTAATTTCCCACGGGAAAAAACAAAACTCGTGGGAATTTTATCTCCTGTAACATGATCTACAGTCGGCTGTTTCTTACGAATCGGATTTACGAAGGGAATTCTCTTCTTCTGAATAATTAGAATAAAACACGGAGATAAATAACCAAAATAGAGCAACTAATAGTCAAATTAGATACCTGAAGAAACTTATACAAGCAAAGGAATTTTCGACAAAAATGTTGCTTACATTGCGGAAACGAGCCATCTCTGCTCGAGGGCAAATTGACCTTATGGTTTTTCTGATTTGTAACGCTCCACAGTCCCGGAATAGATTGGCACGACGGCGGACGATTAGGGGACAAGGGTTTTGCTTTTTATTGCAAATAATCCTGAACCCTAGCAAAGAAAACTCCAAAAACAAATCTTTTTTTGTTTGAACCCCGCGACATATTTTAGAATAGGATAGGACTATAGGAGTAGGAAAAGACCGGGATTTTTAAATAAATAAATTATATAAAAACTTTAAAGAAATGTTATAAAACAACGGGTTCCTCTTTTAAATTTTTTTTTAAAACCAATAATAGTTGTCCAAATTTCTTTTTTACTTTTGAAAATATGTAAAATCTAAATCAAAATAGTTGCTTGCATTTGAGAGAATAAATTAATAAATCTACCAAGTTATTTAAAATATACAAATATTAGACGAAAATATTTAAGTAAAATAATTTTAAAAAAACGATACAAGTAATGTCATATTTTTGTCCTGAAATTTCCAGAACTAACGATGAATACACAAACTACTGGTTTTCTAAGAAATAATATCATAGTTTGCTCCCACTTTATAGTAAAAATAAGTCTCTTGTGAGACAATCTCACGAATTTTTATCTGTGAGACGAATCAATCCTACTGATATTCATAATAAAAAATAATACTCTTAGCATAAAAAATATAATTTTTTCATGGATAACCCAAATAAAAAATATGTCTCACAAAATACTACTCATTCAATGATAACGTCTCAGATAAGTTTTCGTCTTATAATATTTTTTTTAAAAAAATACATTTTTAAATTTAAAACGGATAAGGAAGTGATTGATGGTTCGTACGATTCAAATTGGACAAGCAATAAGAAAATAAAGCGACGCCACGAAATCATCAAATGAGAACTTTAAAGTAACAGCATCTGTTCGTTTTGAATGATAAAATGAGAGGAAACTGGAACTGAATGACACCCTCCTCCTCAATGCCAAGGCATTCAGTCCTCGATCAAAACACAAATTATACGAGGAACTCGAGTTGATCAAACCTAAGGTGATGCTTCTCACAGACAATTTGATGTTCATCCTTAGGCAGCGGCCCCTGTACAAGCTGTCACTGGCGCATCCCTGTGTTTCTTCACAGAGCTGTATTTACGGGTAATGAATCTGGGAAAACAAACTGTTGTTAGATTTCTCAATAAAACTTTCTAGACGCGAGTGTTGAACAACTTAGCTACGGATGACGTTACCTGAAAAAATCCCTCCATAACAATTCATACATTAACCAGTTCATTCCAGTATCCGAAGAGCTGCCACTGCCACTATCTTTCTTGTTAGTGACAGCAGAAATCATGCTGCAAATACAAGGTTCCAAAAATGTCACAGAAAACATTGAAAAATGAAAATAAAATATTGACCAAATTAATAATGGCAACCAACCTTGAAGCAGACTTCTTCAGCTCATCGAACATGGAGCGAGGAGAAAGGCAACCCATGGCAAGCCAGGGGGTTATTTTGCACTGAGAAATTTGCACCATATATGCTGCTGTTGGTCGCATCTTTCACTCCATTGTGTGGTTTTTCCTTGCATTCAGTTGCAAAATTTTTGAGTCTTTGCAATGCTTCAGTCTCACCTCCCACAAGAGAAGCATCAGCAGTCGTTTTTCCGTTCTTCAAATAAACACAACATCAATCCAATCAAGACCATAGAATAACGATATTCCCACACTTCCCTCTCTCTCATGGTCAACAAATTTTCAACAGCACACCACATTATGAACACATAGACACCAGATTAATTTAGCATCAGGATGCAACAAAGTTGATACAGTGACTATTGACTAGCAACACATGCTGTTATAGGGATTGTTGAGTAAAGATTCATACAAATGAACGTATAGTAATTAGTAACTCTTACAAAAAGAAGACAAGAAGGGCGCCATAATGTATGAGTCTATGAGAGCAGCAGTAACTCTTACAACATGAAAGACAGCATTAAAACTCATCAATTATCAAGATACCATCGCATTATTTTATTGTATTTAATTTAATTAAAAAGATCTGCTATGCTGATCGTCATAAGAAAACATACTACTATCGCAGACAAATCCTCTCACCAACAAAAATCAGTATTCAGAGTGACAATAAGATGCAAAGAACCTTCTTGAATCTAATTGTGAGAGCTCAATACCCATTTTGGGCCCAACCCATTTCACTTTATTAATTAACCCAACCCATTTGATATAAGAGATAGCAGATCGCTCAATCCAGAAAAGCTCTTCCCCTGCCTTGCACCTCGTCGCCCCTTTCTTTCTGTTTCTGCAGCCCTCGCGTCGCGCCGCCGGTAGCCGGAGGAATAGTACAACAGCTAGCTTTCTTCTTCCTCCAGTCTATTAGCTTCTTTCCTGCCATGAATCGGAAGGTGATGAGCTCGATCGGCTTGTTTTCCAGCAACTGTGCATGTGAGCTTTGATCCGGTTTTAGGTAAGGTTTTGGCTTCGATTCTTGGTTGTTCTTGGTGGATTAGTTAATATAAGTGAAGTATTAAGTTTTTCCCTGATATTCAGCTTGTTTTCTAACCGTGAACAGTATTTCCGCCAACTTTTCCGGCGAGCCACCTCTGCGATATCACCGTTGTACCTTTAGCCTCGATTCTTCAGGTATTAAGCTTGAAATTTCAGATTTTGAACGGGTTTATAGGCTGCCGAGAATTCGATTTTTAACCGCTCCGATTTAGATTGTTTTAGTCAGTTGGGATGCAGTATATTGAAGTATATCGTGAATTTATATTGTAGGTTATATCGTTGGGTGAGTTCATCATAAAGTCCTTAAGAAATTATTGTGGTATTGTAAGTTATAGTTGAAATACGCTCAAACCTATATCATTATGACGCTTATATTGGCTTGTAAGAATATTCATTCAAAGATGTTTGCTATTATGTGCCTTGAATGTTTATTCTGATGCATTCATGCATAAATTGTATTGGAATAACATATTGAACCTTGACTCTTTTAACTGCAATTTATGTTGATACTGTTGAGAGTGGGTTAGGATTAGCCACATTCCCAAATGACAGCTAGGGACGAGCAACTTAGCTACTCGCATTCCCGATGCTACGTGCATGGACGAGCGGCGATTTGATGCTGCATTCCTGGCACGGGTGGCCACTGTTACTACTGATGATGTTATTCGTTTGGACTCCGGTTGGTATCCGTTATTCCATTGTTATCATTCATGCATCACATATCATTGCATTTTCTTGGTATTATTACATGTCTTTTATATACGTCGTAATTTTACTGGTTTGTCGTATTGGTGTCCGACCCTTGTTTTCTTTTTATGTTGTGGTTGTTTTTGATGTCATAACAGGTCATTCCAGGGGATTTGACGCGTCTGGTGAAGCGTCAGCGAGTGGTACCCCGTACTGGAGTTGATTTGTGTCAGAGTTCCCAGATATCTATATATTATATTGGTTTGATACATTTGTCGGAAAATGCCCTGTGTAGCTGTATAGTGATGTTTTTATATTGTTTTGGATTTTATTTGTGTTATGTTGTGTGTAGTCCTGGCCAGTGCGCCTGTAGGTAGAATATTTTTTTGGTTGATTGTGAACTTGATGTTATTTTTGAGCTTATATTGATGTTGTGGTTTTATGAAATTTTTGGGATGCCCTACTTACGGAGAGGCTTGCCGAAATTTCTGGAGGCCCAAATGAATCTTTTAAACGCGCTTTCGCTGTTTACAAGCAATTAATCCTTGTTGTTTGGTAATTAAATATTAACTAAGAACACGGGCCCTCACAGTTTGGTATCAGAGCATAACTGAGATACGCTCGAATTAGAGTCTAGGACACTCGAGTTTAGACACAAATAAAATGATTGTGCATGTGTTTGATTATTTGCTCTTATTTGTTTCTATGTTTTGAGTCAATTGAATCAGCATGACTAGAGCGTATAGTTGATTAAGTTTTGACATTTAGTTTAGAAATTGCCTATTAGTTTAAATGTTTATGCTCTTATACTAAGCCGATTATTTTGTTTCTGCCAGTGGATTAAATCCTTGTGTCTTGTAGATGGCACCTGGACGTAAAGACAGAAAAGGAAAGGAAGTTGTTCAGGAATCTGAAGCTCCTAATGTGAGAGGACTTAACGAGACTGAATGGGGAAGACGAGGTCGTCGTCTTCATGGTGAAGCACGAAATGTTAACGTTGAGCATGAAGTGGATCAGTTGACTAGAGGAATGGGTGAAATGGAATTAGTGATATCTCGATTTTAGAATATGCGTCCTCCTCGATTCTTTGGAAATGAAGATGGTGAGAAAGCTGTAGCATTGTTAAAAAGTACGAAACGCTTGTTTAATATGTTGAAGTACACTCTTGATTTGCAGCTTAAGTTGGCTATTTGTCAATTAAAAGACCGAGCTCATTTATGATGGGAAACTACTGAGGAAGCTATGAAAGAATCAGGTGAAAGAGTTACTCGGGATGTACTTTGCGCTCGGTTTGCTCGAGAATATTCACCGCCTTCGTATTATTCGGCCAAGGAAGCTGAATTCAATAGATTGACAACAGCTCCAGTGTTAGCTTTGTCATCAGGCTCAGGTGGATATGTTGTTTGTTCAGATGCATCTCTAAATGGACTTGGTTGTGTTTTAATGCAAAATGGGTGAGTGAATGCATATGCTTCTCGTCAGTTGAAGCCGCATGAGACCCGATATCCAGTCCATGACTTAGAGTTGGCAGTCATTGTGTTTGCGTTGAAGTTATGGCATCATTATCTGTACGACGAGCAGTTTGTGATTTATTCGATTCACAAGAGTCTTAAATATCTTTTCACATAGCCTAACTTGAACATGAGACAACGTCGATGGATGGAGTTGCTTAAAGACTTTGATTGTGAGATTCAGTATCAATCAGGGCGAATAAATCTTGTTGCAGATGCCCTCAGCAGGAAAGTTCAGAATGTTATGCTGACATCTCTGACTATCTCTAAAGTTCACGAGCACTTGGGAACTTCAGGATGGACTTATCAGATCAGTGGAGACTACTTTATAGTGCCATCTATTCAAGTTGAGCCACATATTTTATCCAGCATCAAAGCAGCACAGAGGACCGATCCACACATTAATAGATTAAAAGAATTGTCTCGAACAGGTCAGACAGAAAAGTTTAGTGTTGTCTCAGATGGTAGTTTGCGCTTTAATGGTAGAATTGTGGTTCCTAATTTAATAGATTTGAAAGAAGTTATACTACGGGAAGCACATTGTAGTCGACACAGTATTCATCCAGGAATTCGAAAGATGTATCATACCTTGAGAGCTTATTACTTGTGGGAAGGTATGAAGAAAGATATTTCTCATTATGTGGCTAAATGTTTAATGTGTCAACAAGTTAAAGTCGGAAGAATGAGACCTGGTGGAATGTTACATAGTCTTGAAGTGCCGCAATGGAACTGGGAGCACATTGCTATGGATTTTGTGACTCATCTACCTCGTTCTAACCGTGGTTGTGATGCGATTTGGGTGATTGTTGATAGATTGTCTAAATCAGCTCATTTTATTTCGTATGATCGTACTTGTACTTATATGAAAATGACGAAACTGTATATTAATCATGTTAAATTGACTTGAAATGTTTGGGCCTAATAAATCGATTGTCAAGATGGGGGCCCAATAAGGAAGTCAAGGCCAACGGGTATATCAGTGGAGACGTCAATACAGTTGGGAATGAATTCTGTTTTTCTTCTTGATTCACGGTTACATTCAAGTAGAGAAAGAAGAAGAGATAGTTTCGAAACCTCCAGCTGAGATTGAGTCCAGGCGAGCTGAAATACTCCATTGATCCACCTACACAAGCTGCAAGGGAGAATAGTTACTGGGAAAACTCAGGGCTCTAAATTTCTTGGGATTCTCGGGTATTGGGTTTGTGATATAGAGAAAAGAATAGAAAGAGTTGAGTTGTAACCTATGAATATTCTCTGATTCATCAATAAAATTGTTTTCTTCTTCCCCTGGACGTAGATCACTTGTGATCGAACCACGTAATTGTTCTGTTCTTCTTTTATTTCTTGTGCTTGGTTACTGGAGTTGTGAAATCGTTGCTGTTTGTGATCTTGGATTGGTTTCTTTGTAATATCAAACTTGTTAGACATTTCATAACAAGTGGCGCCGTCTGTGGGAAAATAAACCATATTGATGGGGTCTACAAGATTTGATATTGAACGATTCACAGGGCTAAATGATTTTGGATTATGGAGGGTAAAGATGAGGGCCATGTTGGTTCAACAAGGAGTTGTCGAAGCATTAAAGGGAGAAGCAGCTCTTTCAAAATCTCTAAATGAAAAGGAGAAAGCAGAAATCCTTGATAAAGCGCACAGCTCCATAATCTTGAGCCTAGGGGATAAAGTCCTTATGGAAGTGGCAAGGGAAGAATCTGCTAGTGCAATATGGACAAAGCTTGAGTCTCTCTACATGACAAGATCTCTAGCCAACAGACTCTATCTAAAACAGAGGCTCTATTCTTTCAAGATGACAGAAGATAAGACCATCTCAGAGCAGATTGATGAGTTTAACAAGATCATTGATGATCTTGTGAATATTGATGTAAAACTGGAAGATGAAGATAAAGCCCTGCTATTGCTGAATTCGATTCCAAAGAGCTGTGATCATTTTAAGGATGCTATGCTCTATGGAAGGGAACAAACCATATCCCTTGATGAAGTTCAATCTGCCGTGAAGGCTAAAGAACTGGAGAAGAAAATTGAAGGAAAAGAATCAAATGGTGCTGATGGCCTATTTGTGCGAGGTAGGCCAGAAAAGCGTGAACAAAAATGGCACAAGAAGGCTAAGTCCAGATCAAGATCAAACTCATCAAGAACAAGCAGTAATAAGAATTCCAAGACACCTTTTAAATGCTATCATTGCCACAAGAAAGGTCATTTTAAAAGGGACTGCCCTGATAGGAAGAAAGATCATGATAGAAAGGAGGATGGTGAAAGTGATGACAAACAAGGAATGGATTCTTGATTCGGGTTGTAGTTTTCACATGTGTCCTAACAAGGACTGGTTTGAAGTTTTGGAACCAGGGGATGGTGGATTAGTATTGCTGGGAAATAACAAAGGTTGTAAAATAATTGGAATAGGTAACATCCGATTGAAACTGCATGATGGCACTGAAAAATTGCTTCAACAAGTCAAGTACATTCCTGAACTCAAGAGAAATCTCATCTCACTTGGCATATTAGAAATGAATGGTCATACATTTAAAGCAGAAAATGGTCTGTTAAAGGTCATGAAAGGATCCCTGACCATCATGAAAGGAATAAGGAAAAATGGGTTGTACTCATTACTGGGAAGTACAGTGGTAGGAAATGCAGCCACCATACAAAATTCAGAAACTGGAATCGCAAGACTTTGGCACATGAGGCTTGGCCATGTTAGTGAAAGAGGATTAGTTGAATTGTCAAAACAAAACCTCTTGTGTGGTGACAAAGTGAATGGTTTAGAATTTTGTGAATTATGTATCTTGGGAAAAGCCAAAAGAGTCAAATTCACAACAGGAACTCACAAAACAACCAAACCATTTGAATATGTTCATGCTGATCTGTGGGGGCCTGCTCAACACAAACTCATGGTGGAGGGAAATATTTTATGAGCATTGTAGATGATTTCTCAAGAAGAGTGTGGGTCATTATCTTGAAAAATAAGACAGAAACCTTTGGAAAATTTAAGGAGTGGCACAAAATGAATGAAAACAAACTTGGATCTAAGCTAAAACACCTAAGGACGGATAATGGCTTAGAGTTTGTCTCGGATGAGTTCAATGAGTTCTGCAGAAAATTAGGTATAACCAGGCATAAAACAGTCCCCTACACACCCCAACAAAATGGCCTAGCTGAGAGGATGAATATAACTCTATTGGAAAGGGTGAGGTGCATGCTATTGAATGCTGGATTACCAAAATCCTTTTGGGGTGAAGCTGCTGTAACAGCAGGTTACCTGCTGAATCGATGCCCCTCTGTAGCTATAAATTGTAAGACACCAATGGAGCTGTGGTGTGGTAAACCAGTAGACTACAACCACTTAAAAGTGTTTGGATGCAGGGCATACTCTCATACAAGACAGGGGAAACTTGATGCTAGGGCAAAGAGGTGCATTTTTATTGGTTATCCTCAAGGTGTCAAGGGTTATAAACTATGGTGTTTAGAACCAAGTGAACAAAAATGTTTCATAAGTAGAGATGTGATATTTGATGAAACTAAGATGGGATATCCAACACATAACCAGAAGCAAAATCCCATAAATGAGACAGATTCAAGGGAATCTCAAATTGAGGTGGAGCTTCAAGATTTAAATCCACAGGAAAATAATCACAATAGTGGAACAGAAACTGAAGCTCAAGAAGAGGAATTACAAGAACATGAGGCTGATGTGCGAACTGATGAAATCAAGACTTATGCTCTTGCAAGAGACAGGAAAAGAAGAGTTATTAATCCACCATTGAGATATGGACATGCTGATCTTATTTCCTACGCATTCAATGTGGCAGAGGACATTGTGTATGAGGAACCTAAAACTTACAAGGATGTTTTAAACAGCAAGGAAAGAAAGCTCTGGAAAGCTGCCATGGATGAGGAAATGAGATTACTAACCAAAAACAGAACCTGGATACTTGTGAATCGACCCAAAAACCAAAGGATTGTGGGATGCAAATGGATTTACAAGATAAAACAAGGAATCCCAGGAACTGAAAAGGAAAGGTATAAGGCTAGATTAGTAGCCAAAAGGTTCTCACAAGTGGAAGGAGTTGATTTCAATGAAATTTTTTCACCAGTGGTTAAACACACCTCCATAAGATTAGTTCTTGCTTTGGTTGCTCATTTTGACCTTGAGCTGGAACAATTGGACGTTAAAACAGCTTTCCTACACGGTGAGTTAGAAGAAACAATTTATATGAGCCAACCGGATGGATATACTATGGCTGGAAATGAAAACAAAGTATGCCTACTGAAAAAATCCTTGTATGGACTTAAGCAAAGTCCAAGGCAGTGGTACAAACGCTTTGATGATTTTATTTTAAAGAATGATTTTACTAGATGCAACCACGATAGTTGTGTTTACATAAAAAGAGAAAATGATAGGATCATGGCCTATTTACTCTTGTACGTAGATGACATGTTAGTGGCAAGTCATAGTAAATCAGAAGTTCAAGGAATCAAAGTTGTACTGAGTAAAGAATTCGAAATGAAGGACTTGGGAAGTGCCAAGAGAATTCTAGGCATGGAAATAATAAGAAACAGAAAGGATAGGACTCTATTTCTTACACAAGGGCAGTATCTTGAAAAAGTTTTGCATAGATTTAATATGCATAAGTCAAAAGCTGTAACTACTCCACTTGGACACCATTTTAGACTCTCAGCAGACCAATCACCAGAAAGTGAACAAGAAAGAGCAGATATGGCAACTGTGCCTTATGCAAGTGGTGTTGGGAGTATCATGTACGGTATGGTGTGTAGTAGGCCAGATTTGGCACATGCTGTGAGTCTCATTAGCAGGTTCATGTCAGATCCAGGTCGAAGCCATTGGGAGGCATTGAAATGGTCCCTAAGATACATCAGAGGCTCAGCTGATCTGGGATTAATGTTCAAGCAACAGGAAACAAAGGAGAATGCTCTAATAGGATATGTGGATGCAGATTTTGCTGGAAGTATTGATACAAGGAAATCTCTGACAGGATATATATTCACTATGTTTGGTACAGCAGTGAGTTGGAAATCAAATCTACAGTCGGTTGTAGCTCTTTCTACTACAGAAGCAGTATACATTGCTGTTTCAGAAGCCATGAAGGAAGTAATGTGGCTACAAGGGATGGTTGCAGAATTGGGAATCGAACAAAGTTGTGTTAAGGTATATTGTGATAATCAAAGCACTATACACTTAACCAAACACCAAGTTTTTCACGAAAGGTCCAAGCATATTGATGTGAAATTACATTTTGTGAGAGATGTTATCAGCAAAGGATGTGTGAAGGTAATAAAGATACCTACAAAAGAAAATCCAGCAGATGCACTTACCAAATCTCTACCTACAGCTAAGTTTAGGCATTGCCTGAACCTAGTCAATATGCGAAAAGCATGAAGCCCACAGGGGCTGGTTGGAAGGGGGAACATCTGTGTTAATGGAGCCATTTGCAAGTCAAGGTGGAGAATTGTTAAATTGACTTGAAATGTTTGGGCCTATTAAATCGATTGTCAAGATGGGGGCCCAATAAGGAAGTCAAGGCCAACGGGTATATCAGTGGAGACGTCAATACAGTTGGGAATGAATTCTGTTTTTCTTCTTGATTCACGGTTATGTTCAAGTAGAAAAAGAAGAATAGATAGTTTCGAAACCTCCAGCTGAGATTGAGTCCAGGCGAGCTGAAATACTCCATTGATCCACCTACACAAGCTACAAGGGAGAATAGTTACTGGGAAAACTCAGGGCTCTAAATTTCTTGGGATTCTCGGGTATTGGGTTTGTGATAGAGAGAAAAGAATAGAAAGAGTTGAGTTGTAACCTGTGAATATTCTCTGATTCATCAATAAAATTGTTTTCTTCTTCCCGTGTACGTAGATCACTTGTGATCGAACCACGTAATTGCTCTGTTCTTCTTTTATTTCTTGTGCTTGGTTACTGGAGTTGTGAAATCGTTGCTGTTTGTGATCTTGGATTGGTTTCTTTGTAATATCAAACTTGTTAGACATTTCATAACAAATCATATAGTAAGATTGCATGGTGTGCCAGTAACCATGGTAGCCGATGGTGATCCAAGGTTTGCTTCAAAGTTTTGGGGAGGTTTGAAATCAGCTTTGGGTTCAAAGTTGGCTATGAGCACCGTTTATCACCCACATACAGATGATCAGTCAAAAAGAACCATTCAAACGCTTGAAGATGGGTTACGGGCAGTAGTGATGGAATTCAAAGGTGGTTGGATTGTCTTTGGTTGAATTATCTAACAATAATAGTTTTCTGGAAACAATCGATATGGCACCATTTGAAGCTTTGTATGGAAGAAAGTGCAGATTGCCGATATGTTGGGAAGATGTAGGAGAAAGACAGATGTCAAAACCAGAATTTATTCAAGAATAAAAGATAAAGTTGAATTGATCAAGAAAATGATGAAAGCAGCCCAGGATCGTCAAGCTAGTTATACTAATAAAAGGCTAGGCCTTTAGAGTTCCAAGTGGGCGATTTTGTTTTCTTGAAAGTATCACCATTCTGAGGTACTATGAGATTTGGACATAAAGAGAAGTTAGCTCCGCGTTATATTGGTCTGTATGTGATTGTTGAGAGGATTGGCACATTGGCATATCGATTAGACTTGCCACCGAGTTTGTCTTTGATACATAATGTGTTTCATGTATCTATGTTACGGAAGTATGAGCCAGATCCGTCTCATATATTGAATGTTGAGGATGTGGAGTTGGACAGTTCTCTTAGCTATGTTGAACATCCAGTGCAAATTTTGGACAGCAAGGAAAAACAACTCAGGAGCAAGACGATTCCACTGATTTCGGTACAGTGGAGTAGACATGGAAGAGAAGAATCTACATGGGAATTAGAGGCAAAGATGCGACAAGAATGGCCTCATTTGTTTGAAAATGTAATGAATTATGCGATGTATTTTGAATTTTCTATGTATTATCAGTCGTTATATTTTGGTTATCAGTGTTGTGTACGTTAGATTTCAAGGACGAAATCTTTTCTTGGTGGGGGAGAATGTGAGAGCTCAATACCCATTTTGGGCCCAATTTATTTCACTTTATTAATTAACCCAACCCATTTGATACAAGAGATAGCAGATCGCTCAATTCAGAAAAGCTCTTCCCCTGCCTTGCACCCCGTTGCCTTTTTCTTTCTGTTTCTACAGCCCTCGCATCGCGCCGCCAGTAGCCGGAGGAATAGTACAACAGCTAGCATTCTTCTTCCTCCAGTCTATTAGCTTCTTTCCTGCCATGAATCGGAAGATGATGAGCTCGATTGGCTTGTTTTCCAGCAACTTTGCGTGTGAGCTTTGATCTAGTTTTAGATAAGGTTTTGGCTTCGATTCTTGGTTTTTTTCGGTGGATTAGTTTATATAAGTGAAGTATTAAGTTTTTCCCTGTTATTCAGCTTTTTTTCTAACCGTGAACAGTATTTCCGGCGAGCCACCTCTACGAGATCACCGTTGTACTTTTAGCCTCGATTCTTGAGGTATTAAGCTTGAAATTTCTTATTTTGAATGGGTTTATAGGCTGCCCAGAATTCGATTTTTAACCGCTCCGATTTAGATTGTTTTAGTCAGTTGGGATGCAGTATATTGTGAATTTATATTGTAGGTTATATCGTTGGACGATTTCATCAAAAAGTCCTTAAGAAATTATTGTGGTATGGTAAGTTATAGTTGATGTACGCTCAAACATATATCATTATGACGCTTATATTGGCGTGTAAGAATATTCAGTGAATGTTGTTTGCTATTATGTGCCTTGAATGTTTATTCTGATGCATTCATGCATAAATTGTATCAGAATAACATATTGAGCCTGGACTCCTTTGACGGCGATTTATGTTGATTCTGTTGAGATATATTGAGTCATCAGAGAGACGAGTGGGTTAGGGTTAGCCACATTCTCATATGGCAGTTAGGGACGAGCGACTTAGCTACTCGCATTCCCGATGCTACGTGCATGGACGAGCGGCGATTCGATGCTGTATTCCTGGCACGGGTGGCCACTGTTACTGCTGATGACGTTTGAACTGCGTTTGGTATCCGTTATTCCATTGTTACCATTCATGCATCGCATATCATTGCATTTACTTGGTATTATTACATATCCCTTATATACGTCGTAATTTTACTGGTTTGTCGTACTAGGGTCCGAGCTCTATTTTATTTTTATGTTGTGGTTGTTTTTGATGTCATAACATGTAATTCCAGGGAATTTGATGTGTCTGGTGGAGCGTCAACGAGTGGTACCCAGTATTAGAGTTGGTTTATGTCAGAGTTCCCAGATATCTATATATTATACTAGTTTGATACATTTGCCGGGGAGATCCCCTGTGTAACTATATGGTGATGTTTTTATATTGTTTTGGATTTTATTTGTGGTATGTTGTATCTAGTCCTGGTCAGTGCCGCTGTAGGATATTTGTTTGATTGATTGTGAACTTGATGTTATTTTCGAGCGTATATTGATGTTGTGGTGTTTTGAAATTTTTGTGATGTCCTACTTACGGGAAAGTCATGTCGAAATTTCTGGAGGCTCAAATGAATATTTTAAACTTGTTATACCAATTAATCATTGTTGTTTGGTAATTAAATATTAATTAAGAGCACGAGCCCTCACACTCATCTTCACAGAAATCATAGTTCGAAGACACACACTTTTCCACGTTAACTTTCAAACATTTCTTATAGTGAAAGAGATATCATGATTTTCTTGAATTTCTCTCATAATGTGCGAATAGAGATGAAAGAAGGGGAGGGGATGAACCACAGACACACATCATAAACCAACCTCAAAGCTGGGAGTTTATATAACATAACTCATTTTTTGGGTAATCTCACCATGCTTGGCAGCATAAATATAGACCATGTACCCAAATTCTAGAAATCATATGCATAAAAATTTAACAAAGACCCTAAGGCAATGGTTATCTGCGGTGAATGATTGATTGATAATTCAAATCAGTCAGTCCAAGATGCAAAATTTTTGCATTAAGGTTCGAAAACTTAAAAACAGTTAAAAAAGCCAATTACCTGACCCATGGTTGCATTTGGGTTAAGTCCCAAATCTACCTGTAAGGCCCAAGAAATTTATCCTGTTAATTTGAAAGGATTTGGCGATGATTATTTATTATAAGCTATTGTTGATAATTAATATGATTATAGACGGAACGGATTAGACCGGAAGAGCCGAAAGAAGATTTGACATGAGGTGCAAGAAGAGTCCCCGCGCACATGCACGACATGTATGGGCGCACATGCGCGAGGAAGGCAGAACCATGCGCGCACATGCGCGGCTTGAATGCGCGCACATGCGCGGAACGTCCAGAACCTTGGGCGCATATGCGCGACTGGAGGCGCGCATATGCGCGAGTGAAGGGATGTGCGAGACAGAACATCTCGCGCATATGCGTGAGCTATGTCGCGCATATGCGCGAGAAGATAAATGCGGAAGGTGCCGGGCCGAACCTCCGGCGCATATGCTCGGCTTTGTGCGCGCATATGCGCGCGGCATGCAAAACAAGAACAAGCCACTTGCCATAACCTGGCAACGTGTACATGTATATATATATATATATATATATATAAGAAATAAGTTTGCATTTCAGAAGAAGGAAAAAGAAATAGGAGTCGAGAAAAGTTTCTGTAAATGCGTTGAAAATCCTTACGCCTTTTGTGAAAGATCCGCCCGTCTGAATTGTAATCCGACTTCAGTACTCTGTTCCTATCAACGCAGGCTACAACTGGACGTAAGTTTTGTTACGTTTAGATACGATTTGAAATTATGATGTTGTCAGAATTGAATAGGAATCATATATGGTGTTTCTGATACAGTAGACATCGTATATTTGAAGTCAGAATGAAGAACAGACTGTTTATGTAATTGTTATGAATTTTGGAGTCGATTTAATTGAGAATCGATATCAGATTCATATCATCGTTGAGATTCTGATTTCTACCGATATTAATTATGAGTTCTGGTATTATATCTGTGATGTTGAAATTGACGGGGTTATCGAGATTGTATTATTATGCCGTCGAAACATCAGTTGATTGATATTGATCAGAACAGGTTTTGAACTGAGTTATGTACTGATATTGTATCTATTCGATTGTCATTATCAGATTGGGTATGGACAGAGTTGAATTCGGGACTTCGTCTTCGTCGGACCGAGAAGATAAAGGTATAAATTAATGTTGAGTTGGGATCGCACAACTCGAGTGAGGTTTGGCTCGAGTTTCCCTAAATCACATACTTTACCTTATTGCATTGATTTGATTAATGTACTTGTTCTCTTGATTTATAGATAGCAGGTATTAGACGAGTAATCTTGTGACAGAAGTGTCTGATAGTGGTGGGATCGCCACGAGCACATTGCACGATGTCACAAGATAGTGTATTGGCGATAGTGCCAAAGTCTGTCACCAGATGTTTGGCTATCGATGTGGATAGAATTGTAGCTTCTTCTATTACTGGTGATCGGTACCGTATCGATGTGGATATAATAATAACTTCTCCTATTACTGATGATCGATATCATATCGATGTGGATAGAATCGGAGTTCCTTCTATTACTGGTGATCGATACTATACCGATGTGGATAGAATCCGAGCTTCTTCTATTACTGGTGATCGATAGCATATCGACGTGGATAGAACTGGAGTCTTTTCTATTACTGTTGGTCGATATGGGAATACCCACATCTGGAAACCGGGATCCCAAGACTAGGATTGAGTCTAGTCTAAAATGTGGAGTCATGAGTCTAATTGACAGTTTATATTGAGTTATGTTGATTATGTTCCTGAATATGGTACATGATGAATTATGTTCCTGATGATGGTACATGTTTAGAATATGATTTATTCTTGATATGGAATTTATATTCTGATTTGGATACATGTTAGAAATATCTGTTATATGCTTTTATATTGTTTTTATGATTGCATGTATACATGATTTATACTGAGAATGTAATTCTCACCGGAGTTATCCGACTGTTGTCTTGTTTGTATGTGTGCATGAAAACAGGTGGGATAGGATCAGGGTCAAGAAAAGAACAAGGTTGGACTAGATAGCGTGGAGATCCGGGCTCTGAGGCAACTTAGGATTCAACACTGTCATATAGTTGAACCTAGTTGAATTCTTGTAGACAATACAAGATTTGTATGTTTATGTTTAATATGTAATTTGAATTGAATTACATTACGTTTCCGCTTTGTATTTTAAAAAAAAAATTTAGACCCTGTTTATTATCATTGTTTGAATTATTCCTAAAGATGATTAAGAAGATGATTAGCGTCCGGGTCCCACACCACCAAAGATGGAATTTCACCTGGTTCCACATTCCCTCTCGTAGGTAACCCTACCAAGCGATCCAAAGCTTCAATGGTCTTCCTCACCTTCAAACCTTTGACTTTATCTTTAAATCCTCCATAGTTGGTTGGCATTTCCTCCAATTTAAAAGGGAGATCATCCAAATGGTACAATGTGCTTCCCCAAAAGGAGTTCAATTCCACTCCCTCGTCCTTCATCACCTCCTCTATTTTCTCCTCAGCTTTGACTTCATCGTTGGAAACCTCTTTATGGACGTAGACGGCCTCTGCGCCAACAGCTTTAACCAGCTCCAGAAGGACGGTCTCTGGCCTCCCAATCCGGACCACAAGATCCGACCCTCGAGACTGAAGATTCTTCCGCAAATCCGAAACCGACTCTATGAGAAACGTAGCTCGATACGGGCCCGTTTTGTTGAACCCGGAAGTGGATTTTCCGTAGTCCCGCGGGTCGAAGCAGTAAACAGGCAGAACAGACATGGAGTTGTTGTTGGCGGCGGCGAGGCACTCGTTGTCGTGGACGCGGAGGTCATTTCGGAACCAGACGACTGAAGCGCGCCGGAGTGCGGCGGCGCCAGAGGGATTGGAAGGGCGTAGGGGGTCGAAAGTGAGCGGGTTTTGAAGGGGATAGGCTGAAATGGTGGATTTGTAGAAGGGTTTGGTAGGTGAGGGGGAGAGAGCAGAGGAGATTGAAAGAGACGAAATCTGAGAAGGGATTCTAAGATTGTTAGTTGGACTGAAAATGGAGGTGATTTGTTTGGGTGGGGAGAGGAAGATGGGAAGGAAAAAGAGTGGAAAAGGAGAGTGAGATGGAGGACTACGGGAACGAGGGGGTATGAATCTTCTTGAGAGGGCTGTGGATCCATTTTTGGGCTGCTGCACATTTCAATCTCTCCAAAATGTATGTGCTGAGGTCTGAGGACGGAAAATGAGGAAAACGAGGAAAACGGGAGTCACGGAAGAGTTTATTAAAAAAAAGGGATTGAATATAATTTACTTTTTTATCCTTTGTTTAAAATTTGTTTAAAAACTAATTTTTTCATTAGTGTATTTTAATTTTATATATAATAAAATTTATAATTTAATTAAATAAAAAAACTTACTTGACTCAATTTTTCCATCTTTCCCGACTCAACCCTAGATCTCATTTCATTTTTTATCTTCACAAAAAATCTTTTTCTTCTCTACCTTCCATCCTTTCATTTTTTGGCTAACAATTAACCACGAGTCTACAAGTTATTGCTCTGCAACAAATCCAACAAGAAAACCACGTATTGATAAGAAATTTATTTTGAAATATGAAATTTATTGTATCTCGTCAGTGTTCACGACCCAGGATGAAGAACTTCACCCTGGGTTGTGAAGCCACGGGTCGTGAAGCCACGACCATGGGTCGTGAAGCCAAGGCTTTCACGACCCTGGGTTGTGTGGTGGGTCGAGAAGGTCGTGAAGACAAGTGCTTCACGACCCAGGGTCGTGACTTCACGACCTCTTCACGATGGGGATGGGTCGTGACACAATCCATTAATTTTAATTTTTTATAATTAATAATCTTTGTTTTGTTTTAAATTTATATAACTAATAATTTTTTTGTTTGTTTTATTTTTTTTTTACAGGTTTAATTTCCCGCTAAACTTGGAAAGAATCAATTTTTTGAATACAAGTTAACTTTAGGATCAAGATATGTTGAAATCTGTAAGAAGATTGTATCATTTTTAAATAAGATGAAGAACCAATAAATTATATAATTCACAGAAATCATTTATTACCCTCTTCGTAAACATAAGACCCAAAATATGTGGCTTTGATTGATGTACTCTCACACATATTTTCATATAAACAACATGACAAATAATAGAATATGAGAAAAATCAATTGCCGCCAACAATACTAAACAAAATGAATTAAAAAAATTCATGACACAAACAACCTCCATAAAAAAATGATAACTCAAAGTTCAAAAATAATTTATTTACTACAATAACAAAGAAATTGAACTATATACGAGCAACAAAAAGCATAAATCACTCTCAAATTAAAAACTAACTCATATTATTCAAAATTTTTATAAATTTTTCAATATTTTTTTCAAATAAAGAGAAGGCGCCTTATTAACGTCATGGTTTCATAAATATTTTACTTTTTTAAAAAAACACACAACGGAAAAAATGGTGCCTCAAAATCATCATGAAAAATCCTTTAATAAAACCTTGAAAATAAAAATATAATACGAAGTCATACAATTTTTCTTAAATCAAAGAAAAATATTAGACCATTGACAAAATATATCTGGCAACGACAAAACATACTTTAACTTGTGATACAATTAAAATTTAGAATCATGCATAATCATTTGATTAGAACAAAATCGTATGCTAAAATTTACTTGATATTATCTCTTTTAACAATTTATCCATGTTTGTCGTCCACCAGATGACTCATAGATCCACTAATTTTTTTAGTCTACCTATTAATTTCACAATAAATGATACTACAAAAATAATATAATAAAGCACATAAAAACTCAAATTCAAATACCTTCGATCAATTTAAAGAAAAAATTTTGAATAGAGAATATAATAATGTTGTAAAAATTTTGAATACTAATTTATAGACAGAAGTCTGAAAATACATTTGTCCCAATAAATAAAAAAATATTATCTATTTATATTCTGATATATAAGCTAAAAACGAAAAAACATTTCATCATTTTTAATATTTTTAAGTCGCTTCAAACTAAGCAATCTAAGCAAACTGAAAACATGCATTGTGTGTTTAAGAATTAACAAAATATCTCAAGGAAAAAAATTAAAAATAATCATTTTTGTGGGATACATGGTTTTGTTTTATATTTTTTTTGGTGAACAAACAAATCACATAAATAATCTAAACACAACATGATCAATACAAACGACATATAATACCAAAACATGTAATGTTATGTTAAAAAAACTCATCTCATTGCAAGATCACAAAATGATCAAATGAAGCATATTATTTAGTAATATTTATTTAGCAGCATATATAAAAAATTGACTAAATAGCTTAAAAACAGTGTTTGGAATAACTTACATACAAATATTTCTCTCAACCATGTATCTCTATTGACACATAAAGAGTTTGAAAATATTTTATTCTAAATGGGATAAAGAATTTTTATATAACCTTAATATTTATTAATAATTTATTTTTATTCAATCCGACTCCTCTCCCTTCATCTGCCCATTATTACATTTTATCAATATGGTAGATGTTTTTCATGAATTTGACGAAAATGTATAAATTTAGTAATTAAAATTAAATTTAAAAGTAAATTAAAACAATAATTAGTTTGATTGAGGTAAGTACATTATTAATGATCTTATTAAACTAACATAAAAAATGACTTAAATAAAAATGGTAAAGTTACAAATGAAAATCATATATTTAATAGATAATATTTATTTAAAATCATATATCAAAAATTGACTAAATAGCTTAAATGTTTATATTGAAATCACCTAACATACAGATATTTTCTCTCAATCACATATATTTGTTGATACATAAGTAGTTTTAAAATATCTCTATTGTAAATAGGAAGAAGATGTTTTATATGACCTTAATAATTTTTAATTATTTAGTTATTTTCAATGTCACTCATTTCCATTCGTCTTCATATTATTACTTTAATGTTCGTAATATTAATAATTTTTTAATGTATAACATTATGATAGTGATTTTCTATTAATTTGATGTCATTGTATAAATTAAAGTAATTAAATTTAAATTTAAAAATAAAAGTAAAAGTAAAATTAAAATAATAAGTAGCTTGATTGAGTTAAGTGCTCTATTAATAATCCTATTAAACTAACGTAGAAAATTTTATTAAAGAATATCATGAACATTATATAAATTATAAAACAAAAAAGATAAAATAGTAAGTTTACAAAGTAAAATCAAAATAATAATTAATTTGATTGAGTTAAGTACACTATTAATTATCATATTAAAATAATATGAAAAATGATAATAAACAAAACGGTAAAATAGTAAGTTACAAATAAAAGTCATATATTTATAATAATAAAATAAAATAAAATAGATATTAGTAATATTAACAATATTTTTTAAATGTATAACATTATGATAAATTTATAAGTGAAATCAAAATAATAATTAATTTGATTGAGTTAAGTACACTATTAATTATCATATTAAACTAATATGAAAAATGACTTAAAAAACCCCATTAACATGACAAAATATAAAACAAATGAAAGGGTAAAAAAAATTCACAAATGAAAATTAAGTACACTATTAATTAACATATTAACTAACATAGAAAATTACTTAAATAATCAAATGAACATGACAAATTATAAAATAAATCAAAGGGTAAAAATGTAAGCTCACAATTCAAACTCATCAATCACATATATTTGTTGATACATAAGTAGTCTTAAAATATCTCTATTGTAAATAGAAAGAAGATGTTTTATATGACCTTAATATTTTTTAATTATTTAGTTATTTTCAATGTCACTCAATTCCATTCGTCTTCATATTATTACTTTAATGTTCGTAATATTAATAATTTTTTAATGTATAACATTATGATAGTGATTTTCTATTAATTTGATGTCATTGTATAAATTAAAGTAATTAAATTTAAATTTAAAAATAAAAGTAAAAGTAAAATTAAAATAATAAGTAGCTTGATTGAGTTAAGTGCTCTATTAATAATCCTATTAAACTAATGTAGAAAATTTTATTAAAGAATATCATGAACATTATACAAATTATAAAACAAAAAAAGATAAAATAGTAAGTTTACAAAGTAAAATCAAAATAATAATTAATTTGATTGAGTTAAGTACACTACTAATTATCATATTAAAATAATATGAAAAATAACAATAAACAAAACGGTAAAATAGTAAGTTACAAATAAAAGTCATATATTTATAATAATAAAATAAAATAAAATAGATGTTAGTAATATTAACAATATTTTTTAAATGCATAACATTATGATAAATTTATAAGTGAAATCAAAATAATAATTATTTTGATTGAATTAAGTACACTATTAATTATCATATTAAACTAACATGAAAAATGACTTAAAGAACCTCATTAACATGACAAAATATAAAACAAATGAAAGGGTAAAAAAAAATTCACAAATGAAAATTAAGTACACTATTAATTAATATATTAAATTAACATAGAAAATTACTTAAATAACCAAATGAACATGACAAATTATAAAATAAATAAAAAAATAAAAATGTAAGCTCACAATTCAAACTCATATATTTATAATAATAATAGATAATAGATAGGTATAAAGAAATTATATATATATATTTGTTTTGTTTTGTTTCTCTCCTCTACGATAACATTTGGATTAAATGATTTGTGGCAACATAAAAAATTGAAGTCGGTCGCTACTACATGGGATTTGGACACGAAACATTCGTATACATCTATATTAAATATATCCAAGTGCGATCAGCTTGCTGCTTCCCTCGCAAGCTCGAGATTATATTTATTTACAACTACAATTGAATTACAACATACGATGGATCTCAAAGTGGACCAACTCAGAGACCTACTAGCCAAACGCGGTCTCAGCACCACCGGAACTAAGTCTACTCTGGTCGGTTGAAATTGCTGCTTCTTTTTTCCCTGAAATCTTTTGTCACCTTTTTTTTTTCCTTTCAAGGTTAAGAGATTGGATGCGGCTATACAAGAAGACCGCAAGAAATCTGCGGATACAGATGGGGATTCAAGCAATAAGCGCAAGAGGCCGATGGATTCCGATGTTAAGGATGCTGATTCCGACGGTCAGCGCAAAATCAAGACCACTGATGAGTTGGCAAGTATGAGTGTCAAGCAGCTTCGCGATGAGGCCGAGTTTCGAGGGATTTCTGCTACCGGAACTAAAAGACAGCTTCTCCAGAAGCTTTGCGCGGATGACAATCCAAGCGGCAATGACCAAGGTAATATTTTACTGTTTCTTTTGGTGTTATTCTATTCGTCATCATGATTTCGTGAAGCTATCATTTTCGCTCGTTTGCGGTATCATTGGATTTTGGCAGCACCGGAGGATAGCAAGGAAACTAAAATGGAAACAGCTGTGAAGAAAGGCTCTGCCGTATTGGATAAGTGGTTGCCAGACCATTTTAAGGCCCAGTTTCATGTTTTGCAAGTTGTAAGAAAATAAGTGTTGCCTTATCCAAATAGACCGTGATTCAATTCACAGTGCCTGTCGTGACTTTATTTTTCATGCAGGGTGAGGAAATTTATGATGCCATGCTGAATCAAACCAATGTCGGCGACAACAATAACAAATTTTATGTTATTCAAGTTCTTGGTACGCCTATATTCTTAGTGTCTGGCGCACAATTCCATTTAACTCTAGAATTTTATTATGGATAAGAGAGATATTTGATACTAACCAGCATGTTATGGTTTAATGCATTTTTCTTCGTGATTTAAAGTATTTAAGGTCTGTTATATAACTTAGAACTCAAGCACATCAGGCAATAATAGTTGCAGCTGTACTACTTTATTGTCCTCTACCTATCATAGGATAAATTTCACTTTCATGGCCAAACTTCTAATTGCAGAATCTGATGCTGCTGTCCAATTCATGGTCTACAGTAGATGGGGAAGAGTTGGTGTGAAGGGGCAGGATAAATTAAGTGGCCCCTACAACTCCCAACACACTGCCATTTCCGAGTTCGAGAAAAAGTTCTTTGACAAGACGAAGAATTATTGGTCCAATCGCAGAGACTTTGTGCATCATCCAAAGTGCTATACTTGGTTGGAAATGGATTATAGTAAAACTGAGAATGAAACAGTGGTGCGTTGTTTCAAATTATTAACATGCGATTGTATCGATCAAGCGTGAGAAATTTTATTTGCATTTGCACATAGATCATCAACCTGCTTCGTATAAAATGTTTTTGTGTTCTTAATCTTGGCTTGTCATTCAATTTTTTTTTACGTTGTTTATCAAATCTTAGGGATCTGAAATCCTTAAGAATCATCTATAGGTTCAACAAAAACAGGAATCTACATCAAAAACTGAAACTCGAGAGTCAAAACTTGAGCCTCGTGTAGCAAAATTCATCTCTCTTATTTGCAACACTGACATGATGAAGCAACAGATGATGGAAATAGGTCAGTAACATCAAGTTTTTGGCTTTTACATTTTCTACAAAAAATTGATGGCACCCATACTTCTATATTCTTTTCGAGCATTATATTGTTTCTTTCATGACCCCAGTGCTTTTCCTCTCTCATATTTTTTATGGCTTCTCCCTCGCATAGTCAGATTTTTCAGGCAAATAGCAAACTTTATAAAAGCTTGTTGTGAAGCATTCGTGGTGAACTTTGACATGTAACTGTCATAAATTACAGAAACTTTTGATTACGTTGCATTTTAATTTCTGTTTCATCTTATTCTAGGATACAATGCTGAAAAACTACCATTGGGTAAATTGAGCAAATCGACCATAATAAAGGTGAGTTGCATGACTTGTACAATGTGCGAAACTTACTCTGGTTTGTCCTGAATCTGCATGTGAGTTCTTGTAGCTTCAAGGCTATATGTGACTGTATCGTAGTGAGTAGAAACTAGTTAGATAGCAATCCAAATGACACCGTATATGATACCTTGAATTATTTTGCGGCTTTTCAAAGGGTTTTCACTTCTTGCTCTTCCATACCCTTGAGTTTTCAATTTTAAATCTCTATCCTTGAAAATTTTAGTTGTAGACTCATATAAGTATGGAAAAATATGAATTTTCTTGTGCACTGCTAGTGATATAATTTGAAACTTTGTTAAGCCCGGTCTGATGAATGTTGTTCAATTTTCTGAACACTGAACTGACGTTCCTCTTCATCGCATGTTTTGCCATTAAAGTTGTTTATGGAAACAGAAAAACTCATTCAATATCTCCGTCAACTCAGTAAAGCCTCTGCAGCTTAAATTTAATGCATACAGGGTTATGATGTCTTAAAAAGAATTGCTGATGTAATTGGTCGAGCAGATAGGAAAACACTTGAGCAGTTAAGCGGGTAAGTGTTCAGTCCATATCACATTTTTATCTTTTACATTTTCCTTACATGTTTACAAATGCAAACAAACCACAATCTTGCAACCCTTCTATTTTAAGATAACTTGATTCAACTCGCGACTGTTTTGTCCTAATTAGGCCTTTTTATTTAATGACAGGGAATTTTACTCTGTTATTCCGCATGATTTTGGTTTCAAAAATATGAGTGAGTTCTCTCCCCTCTTACACGATTCTTTTAGAGCTTTCCTTGTAATCGGTTTCTTTATAATTTATGTAGCTGTCTGTATTATATATGCATGTGAACTGGTTTATTATCATCTCCTGAAAGCTTGTGAAAAATTTGTTTGCTTTTTAAGTGGTTCTATTGCTGAATGTGATGGCAGGTTTGTTTATCATTGATACTCCTCAAAAGATCAAAACCAAATTGGAAATGGTAATTCCTTGTTCCCTATACGATTGATCCCTTTATCAGCACGTGTTGTATAATGAAGTTTTATGACCTGGAATCCTGGCTGGTGTTTGTTAATGAATTATGTAGTTGATTATACGAGTGTCTTGGCAAAATAAATCAAGATAGAACTTCTGGTTTCATATCTAGTAATATCCCACGTATTAAGTGTCTATAGTTTACTGATTCTTGCTAAAACGTACAGGTAGAAGCACTGGGTGAAATTGAGGTAGCAACAAAATTGCTGAAGGATGACATTGATGTGGAGGTATGGCCCATCAACTCTGTTACTCTTGATTGAAAATTTTTATGTTTTCTCCTTGTCCTTGCAATACGAATCTTGATCCGGCATAATATATTAGTTATATATAACCATGCACAGATGCATCTCCTTTGTATTCTTGATAACACTAAGAGTCTCATCATTTAGATTCTTGTCAGAGTCTAGCTGCTTCTTTGTTTTTATATTGTCTCCCTCCATGATTATCAGTTTTAACTCTTGTTATTCTGCCTCTGGCTTGCAGGATCCCTTGGATTCTCAATACAGGCGGCTTCACTGTGAACTGACTCCACTTGAAGTGAACTCTGAAGAGTACGCCATGGTAATATCTTTATTTTTTTTCCTTTGTTTTCTTGTTCATTTGGCCTATAAGATTTCCTTCAAATAGAACTTGTGCTTCTGTTGTCATGGAAATTTACAACGTTGATAGTGTAGTTCATTTATCGGTGTTACATTGTTAACTTTTACTTATGTGCTCTCTGAGATCCTGCTGATTAAATATATCTCTTTATGTCACAGATTGAAAAGTACACGGTGAACACTCATGCAAAGACACACGAGAATTATGCTATTGATATCGTTCAGATATTTAGGGTATCGAGAGAGGGTGAAGCTGAAAGGTTCAAAAAGGTGCTTAGTGAATCTAAATTTGAGTTCTCTTTTATACAAAAGAAAGATGTGGTGTAAAAAACTTATTCTTTCTTTAGGCCATATCTGCCTTTAGGCTTTAAGCATGACAGAGTTCATTAAATTCTGATATACAGTTTGCTGAGACAAAAAACAGAATGCTTCTATGGCATGGTTCCCGACTCACAAACTGGACTGGGATTTTGTCCCAAGGTATTTGCCTTAAGAAAATAAAAATGTAATTTAAGTGGAATTGTTCTTGCTATATTTGATTAGGTTCTTTGATTTGAAAAAATTGCTAGGTCTACGCATTGCTCCTCCAGAAGCTCCTTCAACAGGTTATATGTTTGGGAAAGGTGTCTATTTTGCCGACATGTTCTCCAAAAGTGCAAACTATTGCTGTGCATATAGTAGTTCCCCCTCTGGTGTGCTGCTTCTATGTGAGGTGATTGGAAATGCCTTTTGGATTACTAACACGAGTTTTTTCTTGGAATATATGAGACGCTGGAACTACAATTTATCTTATAAAGTTTACCCTTTTGCCATGGAGTATTGAATTCGACAAGCTCATAATCAATGAATCATCATGGTGTTCATTACGTATGTATTGCAAATGCTTTCCACCTAGGTTGCTTTGGGAGACATGGCTGAGCTGCTGGCGGCAAACTATGATGCTAACAGATTACCTCCTGGCAAGCTAAGGTCTGTAATCTCACTTCTTTGACGCCTTAGTCCTGATACCACTAAATGTTGGAATTAATGATATACTGGATCATTCTACAGCACAAAAGGGGTCGGTGGTACTGCTCCAGATATTGGAGAGGCTCAAACGCTTGACGATGGTGTTGTTGTTCCGTTAGGAAAACCAAAAAAGCAACCAGGACCAAAGGTCTTTCCTATTAATTGTCATTTTTTAGATTCTTCCTTCCAACTTTCCTTAATTTACTTACAATCTTTGTGGTTTACATTGCTACAAGAACCATACTCAGTAACACATGTTTTTTTTGCCAGGCAAGTTTGTTGTATAATGAATATATAGTTTACAGTGTGGAGCAGATTAAGATGCGGTATGTGGTCCATGTCAATTTCAAGTTCAGATAACAGCTTTCTTCACCTCAGCCTCTCAAGTCCCACAGACACCATTGATTTATGAATTTTTAGTGTTAAACCTATGAAACTATGGAACCCCTGATACAATTATCGATTCTCACTTCATATTTATTGTTCCGGAAGTACTTTGTTGAAGTGATCTAAATGTTTGTCCATCTGGGGGGAAAGGAAAAGCAAGACCATTATGAGTTGATTGGTAGTTAAAATTGTGGTACGAAGTTAGATACACATCGATTATTTTGTGTACATTGCAAAAATGATTTTTCAAATACAATTTATTATCGTTATCAATTATCGTTGTCAATTGATACATTTTTTAATATGTAATTTTAATTTATAACATATAATTAATTTTAAAAAAAAGAATCTTATATTTTAATATTTCGACTGCAAATAAGTTTTGCGATCAATCAAATTGGAGAAATGTAAAATGAAATTATGCACGTCTGAAAGACCATTTTATGCAAACTCGTCCAATCTAAGTGGTAACCTTCAAGGTTTTTCTATTTGGAATGTTTCTTTGGTTGTCTCTACATCATTAGTGCATAATGTAAACTTTATTAAAATACAAGAGATTTACATGATCCGATGATACCTCTAATCCAACAAATGCAATGAACAATATTGGGTACGATCACTAGGAAAAACGTAGTTGGTTTATAAATAATTGTCACAAATATCGCTTGAAAATTTTCAAAATTTACTCTTGACAGTTTTTCGTCAAGGCAAAGTAGTTCCCCGACTGTTACGCCCCGGGACGGGGGTTGGTTGACATCGGCGTTGCTCTCAAATTTACATTCGAAAACAACAAGCCTCAGAAGTACAGAATTCAGAAACCAGTCTTTTTATTCATAACTACTGAATATTTCAATGTCTGATACAAACTCAATGTCAAATATTTTACAGCGGAAATGTAAAACCAAATATAACAGTATCTTAACAGATGCAGCGGAATAAACATAAACTAGAACTGATAAGCAACGGCCTTCTTCACCAGCCCCAGAATTGAATATGCTCTTCTTCTTCTAACTTTTCTTCCTCGTTCTTATCTGAAATGGGTTTGGTGGGTGAGTGATATGGTTGTCACTCAGTAAGCAGGGACGGGAATAACTCCCAGTTTTCGAAATCGTTTTCAACAGAAACAGTAATACAAGAATATATAGAAACTCTTATTTTCAGAACAGAAATCAGAATTCAAAAATCACAAGTTTCATAACAGAAATCAGAATTAGTAAGCACTGAGCACGTTAGTGAATTTCATGGCTAAACTGATATCAGCCCCCTATATATTCTCTCCTCTAAGGGGTGAGGCCAGAAACAGAATCAGAATTCAGAAATGTTCAGAATATATATTCCTACCATTAGTTCACTAGGGAGTTTCAGTGCTTCAAAATCATATATCAGAAATTAAATATTCAGAAACTGTGCTTTAAAACAGAATCAAACTGATTTCAAGATATTTATACATAAGCCCACTTACAGTAATTTGCTAGAGTTTCGGTTGAAGTCTACTGGAAATCTGGTTGCTCTCGCTACTGGATTTTACAGCTCGAACAAGGCACTCTCTTAACTCGAAAATTTAAGTAATAATCTCAAGATTTGTGTAACACCAATTCAGATACTTGAGGGTGTTATTTATAGGCCAAAATCTGCATGTTGACTCCCTATTAATGGCCATAATATGCATTTAAAAGCCTTTATTCTATTTTAAATGCTTCAGTTACAAGTCGTGAGTTGAATTAGTAACTGTCTGCTGGAATCTCGTTCTTCTGCTGGTTGATTCTATCTGCTGGAATTCTATCTGCTGGGAAATATCAACTTCTGAAATATTAGCTGATGTTAGAATTGTTAGCTTCTGCTGGAATTTTCCTTTGCTACTGAAAATTGCTAGCTGCTGGAAATATTAACTTCTGCTGGAGTTTTGCATTGCTGCTGAAATGCTGGAAATTCGGGTTCTCATATCCCTCCCTCCTTATGAGAATTTTCGTCCTCGAAACTTGGCTATTCATGATCCTCAAAGAGATAAGGGTATTGCCCTCGCATCTTTTCTTCCAACTCCCAATTAGCTTCTCTTTCGGTGTGGTTAGACCATTGTACTTTGACATATAGAATAGTTCGTCTCCTCAGTACTTGGTCTTTTTTATCCACAATTCGAATTGGAATCTCTTCATATTTTAGCCCTTCATTTAAATTTCCCTCAACCAACAGTGGTCCAGCTTCAAGAATATGACTAGGAACGGAAATATATCTCCTCAGCTGCTGAAACGTGGAATACATTGTGAATTTTTGACACGTCGGGTGGAAGTGCTAATCTATAAGCAAGTGTTCCCACTTTCTCAAGAATTTCAAAGGGTCCAACGTATCTAGGATTCAATTTCCCAGCCTTATTGAATCGGATTATACCTTTCATGGGTGACACTTTCACATACGCTTTTTCTCCAACTTCGAATTACATGGGCCTTCTTTTCAGGTCAGCCCAGCTTTTCTGTCGATCTTGTGCAGCTTTTAATCTCTCCTTGATCAAAGCGACTTTATCCACTGTTTCTTGGATCATTTCGGGTCCAACAATGGCTTTTTCCCCTACCTCATCCCAATACAGTGGTGATCGAACTTTCGTCCATACAGAGCTTCGTATGGTGTCATTTCAATACTGATGTGGTAACTATTATTGTACGTGAACTCAATTAAGGGCAGATGTTCGCTCCAATTACCACTGAAGTCTATAGCACATGCTCTCAGCATATCTTCTAGAGTTTGAATTGTCCTCTCTGTTTGGCCATCGGTCTGAGGATGATAGGCTGTACTAAGAGTAATTTTGGTCCCCATAGCTTGTTGAAAGCTCTTCCAAAAACGGGATGTAAACCTCGGATCTCTGTCTGATAGTATGCTAGCTGGAACTCCATGTAGTCGTACGATCTCATTCATGTACAGTGTAGCTAGCTTGTCCAAATCATAGTTCATGCGAACAGGTAAGAAATGCGCAGATTTCGTGAGTCTATCTACGATTACCTATATTCCATCATGACCTTGTCTCGACTTGGGTAAACCAACTACAAAATCCATGGAAATATGTTCTCATTTCCATTCCGGGATTTCTAATGGTTGAAGAATTCCACCAGGTCTCAGGTGCTCTGCTTTGACTTGTTGGCACATGTGACATTTAGAAACAAACATTGCCACGTCTTTCTTCATTCCACTCCACCAGAAATTTTTCTTCAAATCTCTGTACATCTTGGTACTGCCAGGATGGACTGAAAATTTTGACTTATGTGCCTCAGACATCACTTCTTGTCGAAGGTTATCGATGTCTGGTACGCATAATCGTCCTTTCATTCACAAGATTCCTTTGTTATTCGTCTCGAAATCTGGTGATTTCCCTTCTTTAACTTGCTCTTTTAGTTTCACCAAAACAGAATCTCTATCTTGACTTACCTTGATTATCTCGAAGACATGGTTAAGCTGAAAGTGATGTCAGGATCACCTTACTCATATTCTTTCGACTTAAAGCATCTGCTACCCTGTTGCCTTTGCTTGGATGGTAGCTTATCGTCAAGTCGTAATCCTTCATGAGTTCAATCCACCGTCTTTGTCTCATATTTAGTTCTTTTTGAGTGAACAAATACTTGAGACTTTGATGATCGGTGAAAATCTCGCACTTGACTCCATAAAGATAATATCTCCAAATTTTTAGTGTGAATACCACTGCAGCTAGTTCGAGGTCGTGCGTTGGGTAATTCTGTTCATACGGCTTCAACTGCCTTGATGCGTATGCAATCACCCTTCCCTCTTGCATGAGTACACATCCTAAACCTCCTTTAGATGCATCACTATAGATGGTGAAGTCTTTACCTTCAGTTGGCAATACCAACACCGGAGTGGAGGTAAGCTTCTTCTTCAAAGTCTAGAAGCTTTGCTCACATTTTTCACTCCATTGAAACTTAGAGTTCTTCTGTGTGAGCTTGGTGAGGGGTATGGCTATTGAAGAGAATCCTTCAACAAATTTTTGATAATAGCCTGCTAGTCCCAAGAAGCTTCGAATTTCTGTCACCATCTTTGGTCTAGGCCAATCTGAGATTGCTTCAACTTTCTTAGGGTCCACAGATACTCCTGCTGCTGATATTATGTGTCCCAAGAATGCGACGCTCTCTAGCCAGAATTCGTATTTCTTGAACTTAGCGTACAATTCCTTTTCTCTCAGCTTCTGGAGGGTGAGACGAAGATGTTCTTTGTGGTCTTCCTCACTTGACGAGTATACCAGAATATCGTCGATGAATACCACAACAAACTTGTCAAAAAATGGTTTGAACACCCTGTTCATGAGATCCATGAATACTGCCGGAGCGTTTGTTAACCCGAATGGTATTACCATGACCTCATAGTGTCCATACCTTGTTCTGAAGGCTGTCTTCGGAATATCGTCTTTCTTGACCTTGAGTTGGTTGTAGCCTGACCTTAAGTCGAGCTTGGAAAAGACTGAAGCTCCTTTGAGTTGGTCAAACAGGTCATCTATCCTTGGAAGCGGATACTTGTTTTTGATTGTGATCTTATTCAGCTCTCTGTAATCAATACACATTCTCATGCTTCCGTCCTTCTTCTTTACAAATAAGACAGGAGCTCCCCACGGAGATGCGCTTGGTCGGAATTGCTTCTTATCCAACAATTCTTGAAGTTGCTCTTTGAGTTCTTTCAACTCTTCCGGAGCCATTCAGTACGGTGCTTTTGAGATTGGTGTAGCATTGGGCACTAAATTAATCTCAAATTCCACCTCGCGGTCGGGAAGTTCGCCAGGGAGTTCTTCAGGAAAGACATCCGGAAATTCTTGTACTACCGGAATCTCTTCTAGCATAAGTGTGGTTTCTTTCTTTACATCGCTTAACATAGCTAGGTAAACTTCTTCTCCACTTTTCATGGCTTTCCAAGTTTGAGAAGCAGAAAGAAGAGTCTTTCGTTCTTTTGTCTTACCATGAAATAAAAGTTTCTCTTGGTGTGGAGCTTGGATGGTTACCATTTTTCCATGACAGTCTACTAAAGCATGATTCTTGGCTAACCAATCCATTCCAAGAATTACGTCGAATTCCACCATGTTTAGTTGAATTAGGTTTGCCTTGAAATTCTGCTCTTCTATGAGAACACTAATATCCCGATATAGAGTGCGAGTTTCTAAAATTCGGTTTGCAGGAGTTGCTACTCTATATGGATCTTCTAAGTTATCAGTCTTAGCTCCTAACTTCTTGACAAATCTCTTATACATGAATGAATGTGTAGCACCAGAATCAAATAAGACATACGCAGGCATATCATTGATTATAATGGTACCTGCTACGACATCATTTGAGTTGTCAGCATCTTCTTGAGTAAGAGCATAAACTCGAGCATTTGTCTTGTTTTCCTTAGGCTTGTTTGGAGTTGTTCCTCCTGCTGGACCATTCCTTGGATCTGGAAGAGGGCATTGAGCAATGCGATGGTCCATCTTTCCGCAACGGAAACAAGCTCCAGAATTCCTACGACATTCACCAGTGTGAGCGAATCCACAAGTTTGGCACTTGACTCCCTCTTTGCTTGATTGAAAAGACGTGGTTCCTTTAGCTGGAACACTGGTGAATTGATTGCTTGAAAATCTAGGCCTCTTGAATTGTTGGCCCGGTTGGTATTGGCTTGACTGAGGACGCTTGAGTTTGTTCTCACCTTCACGCCTCTTGATGTCATTCTCAGCCCTGATGGCGGCTCCCATCAATTCATCAAAACTATTGGGCTCCATAACGGCAAGGGCAGATTGAATACGGCTGTTCAATCCCTTCTTGAAGCGATGCATCTTCAAGGCCTCGTCTCCCATGATGGTTGGGGAGTAAGTTCCCAATGAGTGGAACTTAGACGAATACTCCACCAGTGTCATATTTGGTTCTTGAACCAAGCTTTCAAATTCTGACAGCTTCTGCACTCGAACTGCTGTCGGGAAGTACTGCTTCAGAAATGCCTCTCGGAACCTTTGCCAAGTGATAGGTCCCGTCCTTACCATAGCTGGTGAGACTCCTTCCCACCATTTGGCTGCTTTATCCACAAGAAAAGGTGTAATCACATCTACCTTGATCCCTTGTGGAACCTCAAGTAGTCGAAGATGATTCTCCACGTCTTTCATCCAGTTTTGTCCGACCTCAGGATCGGAGCTTCCATCGAAGTTTGGGTCTCTTGCTCTTTGGAGAGCCTCATAGTGCTGTTTCATCCCATTCTGAGCTGGAGGTGGTGGTGGTGGCTGATTAGCATTAGGGTTCACTAACCCTTGTAGCGTGGTTGCCACAATCGTGGCTATAGTCATCAAGTCCACCTGACTGAGGCCAACTGGTTGTGGTTGTTGTGCATCCTCATCATTGCGATTGTTGTTGCGGTTGCAGTAACGAGGATTACGGTTGTTTCTCACAGGTCGTCCGTCCAATTTCTATAATTATGAAAGTTCTAAGGTTGATGGCAGAATAGAGACCAAACGAAGAAAGCAAAATGATTGAGTAATTTCTCCAAAGTTTAAATATGAAACCAATGGATAGAAAAATAATTTTATTGATTTCCCAAGAAAGTGCAATTACAAATAACCTTTGAAAATGCTAACAAAATGCAAATAGAACAAGTGCTATTACAAAAAGCTACTACTTAATGTCTAATCTATCACTTCTCCTAATCCCAAATCCATAGGATCCTCTTCGACTTCTTCATCTTCTTCGGGATCCTCCTCAGGTTCGTCTTGATGGTTGGCTATCACTGTTTCAAGATGTTCAATATGAACATGCAGAACTGCATTCTGGTTGCTAAGAACTTCAACAGTGTCCTGCAGCTTCTTGAATCTGAGCATCAGTCTGTTCACTATACTGATTATGCTTGTGCACGAGTTGGTGATTTTGATCCTTAAGTACTTGGATCTTCTCAACTAATGTATCACGTAACTCGATGAACTCTGCAACAGTCTCTTGTGAGGTTTCGAACTCTTCTTGAGTTCTCCTATTCTTCTCTTCTGTCTCATGCAGATAATGAGCATAACGTTGAACATCACCTCTTAAGTGTTCTGTTCGACGCTCTAATTCATCTTTGTCCAGCTCTAGACAGTAGTTATGTTCTTTTAGTTTCTCTAGCTTCCTCTCTAAGCTCTTAATGTAGCTACTCTGGTCAACCATATCCTACGTCCAAAACATGAGAGTGATGGTTCAGAAATGATCTCAAGAGTACAAGTCGAACTATAGACAATTACTGGAATGAACTGTCTGCTGCTTTCCAGCACTGTTAGAACCAGACTGCTGCATTTCGAGTCTACTGACTCAGTCTTCTGCATTCAGTTATACTGGTTTCCATCTACTGGTTTTGGTTTCGAGCTACTAGTTTTGGGTCTACTGAAATTTTTTTTTCTACTCATTTCGGACATGCTGCTTATTTCAGACATGCTGCTGAAACACTCAGAGCTCTACTGTATTCTAATTTGTTTCCCTTACTGATTTTTCCCAACTGTACGTAGTTAGTCTATATTTTCAATAGACTATTACAGTAGTTAATTTTCAGAAGTCAATTACAGTAGCTTATTTTCAGTAGTCTATTACAGTAGTTTATCTCAGTAACTTTCATGACTTATTTTCAGAAGTCTATCAGAACTTATTATTTCTAGTTCCTCCTCCCCAGATTATGAAACCTGGTTTGCTCTGATACCACTTCAATGTCACGCCCCGGGACGGGGGTTGGTTGACACCGGCGTTGCTCTCAAATTTACATTCGAAAACAACAAGCCTCAGAAGTACAGAATTCAGAAACCAGTCTTTTTATTCATAAATACTGAATATTTCAATGTCTGATACAAACTCAATGCCAAATGTTTTACAGCGAAAATGTAAAACCAAATATAACAGTATCTTAACAGATGCAGCGGAATAAACATAAACTAGAACTGATAAGCAACGACCTTCTTCACCAGCCCCAGGATTGAATATGCTCTTCTTCTTCTAACTTTTCTTCCTCGTTCTTATCTGAGATGGGTTTGGTGGGTGAGTGATATGGTTGTCAGTCAGTAAGCAGGGACGAGAATAACTCTCAGTTTTCGAAATCGTTTTCAACAGAAACAGTAATACAAGAATATATAGAAACTCTTATTTTCAGAACAGAAATCAGAATTCAAAAATCACAAGTTTCATAACAGAAATCAGAATTAGTAAGCACTGAGCACGTTAGTGAATTTCATGGCTAAACTGATATCAGCCCCCTATATATTCTCTCCTCTAAGGGTGAGGCCAGAATCAGAATCAGAATTCAGAAATGTTCATAATATATATTCCTACCATTAGTTCACTAGGGAGTTTCAGTGCTTCAAAATCATATATCAGAAATTAAACATTCAGAAAATGTGCTTTAAAACAGAATCAAACTGATTTCAAGATATTTATACATAAGCCCACTTACAGTAATTTGCTAGAGTTTCGGTTGAAGTCTACTGGAAATCTGGTTGCTCTCGCTACTGGATTTTACAGCTCGAACAAGGCACTCTCTTAGCTCGAAAATTTAAGTAATAATCTCAAGATTTGTGTAACACCAATTCAGAGACTTAAGGGTGTTATTTATAGGCCAAAATCTGCCTGTTAGACTCCCTATTAATGGCCATAATATGCATTTAACAGCCTTTATTCCATTTTAATTGCTTCAGTTACAAGTCATGAGTTGAATTAGTAACTGTCTGCTGGAATCTCGTTTTTCTGCTGCTGGATTCTATCTGCTGGAAAATATCAACTTCTGAAATATTAGCTGATGCTTGAATTGTTAGCTTCTGCTGGAATTTTCCTTTGCTACTGAATATTGCTAGCTGCTGGAAATATTAACTTCTGTTGGAGTTTTGCATTGCTGCTAAAATGCTGGAAATTCGGGTTCTCACACCGACTAAATTATGAAAAAAATGATTTTTACAGTCCTATTTCATTCCCGACATCTCGAGACTATTTTTAGTTGCAATTATTAATATGATTTTAGTTTGTATAAATTCTATAACTAAGGTAGTTTTTGTAAAGTAATGGGTTCAAACTATCAAAAGAAAAGGAAGTATGAACAAGAAGAAAAGTTGATGAATAGAACTAAATTTTGTTTTCTTCTCATAGTTATTTGAGACAAAAATATAGCATTTAGTAATGTTGGAGTGATGAATTAATAATGGATTAATGTTTGCATTGGTCACAAAAGTGAATAGGTGGGAAAAATTGACACTTTTTTGGGAATGTTGCGATGGCATCTTGGTCTGAAAGTTATAATTACTGTTGGCTTCTAAGAATAACTAAATACCTCGAGCTCCAAATAGGGTAAATTGGAGATAAATCCCTAAACCCACTCAACTTTATCATAACTCCATACGCCTAAAAAACTTTGTTTTCACTCCCTAAAACATTAAAAAGACAAAAGTACCCTTAATACCCTTATAATGTTAATAATTTATTTTCCTGGGAGAAAATGAAATCAGAGCCGAGGTATATTTATTTCAAATATACACATTTATTATTGTTATTATGTAATTAAATGTTTGAGGAGAATAATTTACTCAAATAACATGAATCCGAACCCAGATTCGAGATTAATTATTTACAGGATTTATTTCAAGTCTTTGGAATATTTGAAGCAGGAAGATCTACCCAAGGTTAGATATCAAGAAAACATGGGAACTTATCAGAGTCCTAAGGTAAACTTATGATTCAAAATAACAAGTTCCTAGAAATAGTACCGGATTCCTCTAAACTTTCCGGAGATCTTAGAAAAATTCAAAAGACAGTACATAATTATGGCAATATGATGTATTATGTACAACAAAATATGGAGAAAACCCTTTAAAACCAGGAAGAAATTCTTGGAATATTAAAGGATATTCGAACAAGAATTCAAAACCTAGAACATCAACCAAGTTCTAGTAGAAGGACTTTAGAAGGAATGCCACTACCATCATTTGGTACTGAACCCTTATTACATCAAAGAGAAAATGCCAAATTGATGCCAAAACCTTTAACTGAAGAAGAAAAAATGATCAATCTAATCAAAACAGTATCAGAAAAGAAATTAATCTGATGACAACTTTAGAAAATATTGGTCTAGAGGATCTCTAAAACCTTGCAGAATCTTTTGCAAATCTCAAGTTTGTAGATCTAAAGATGAACACAACTGGGGGTGAACAACCCATCATAACCTGGTCATATTCACATGAACCACCAAGAGAAAGTGTGAGATCTCATAATATAAATATGAGAGAATCTCAACTAGACTTTTACACTTAGAAAAATCACACCCAGCAGGAACGAAGTCGAGGAAGAAACAAATTCCTTTGCACCCACCCTATGAGAAATCTGTTTTAGAACTTATACATCCTTATGGAGTTATGCTTAACCTAGATGTTTTAGACTTCAAAAACAGAGAAGATCTCATAAATGATTCGACATCCGCTATGAGAATAGCAGCAGGTATACTTGATCTCAAAAGAGAATGATTTATTAAACTTTTAGAAATGAGTCTTATGGGATAAGTTAAAATTGATTGGGACATGACTTCCGTAGAAACCAAAGAATCAGTCCTAATCGAAGAATCTCTTAGCGAGATAGCCAAAAGAATTGCTACCCTTTTTAAAGCACACTTTATAGGGGTAGATTATTTTAATAATCAAGATACAAAGAAGAAAAAGAAATATACTCAAGCTCTGTATAGTCTTGAATTACATGACATATGTTTAATGGAAGAATATATTATGTTATTCACTAAATATAGATGTAATTCAGGGATCGAAGAAGATATAGTAATGCAACTTTTCTTCGCCAAAATGCCAAGTCCCTGGAGAGAAATGCTGATAAGGGAATATGTCATTGGCAATCCAGATACATTGACATGAAGAACCTCTTTTCTCAAAGGAAAATTGGCAGAATGGTGTCATCTGGCAACATTACAAATATTAAAGGGTATTAAAAAACGTACTCCTTTGTGTTGTAAAGAAAATGATCTTCCAACAATTATTAGAAGTAAACCACAAAGGCAGAAGAGGAAAAGTTTTAGAACTCATCCTTATGCCAGATAAGAAATTCTTGGAACAGTTTGGTCTAAAAAAAGACCAAATCTTACAAATCTGGGCAAAGAAGTAGGATATCATATCAAGTATCGAGTACATCTCGAAGCACAGGAAGAACACCTACAAAGAAAACTTTCAGAAGAGCTCACACTCGAACTAATGAAAGTTTTAAGGATTGTAACTGCTGGATATGTGGAGCAAGATGTCATATCTCAACCAACTGTCCAGAAAATGAAAAAAGAGGATATTAAACGCTTCGATCCAATCCCGGATATTGAAGAAGCAATTTATTATCAAGATCTTATTCAATTATACCGATTTGAGAATAATTCCTCAGACGAAAATATATATGAAGAAGATGAAGTTTTAAGTCAGGAAGGATATGATGTATAAGAATCAGAATCTGACTGAAGACGAGGTGTTTCGACACAAAACACATGAAGATTTGTCTGGTTTCTTTAGTCAGACAACAATATCCCATAAATGATCCAAAAGATCATGAGAGAAAATCCTAGTTTTCAGAGGTATCAAGGATTTTTTGCAGGACATGTAGAAAAAGTTTTAGAAAGTCTTGACCTAAGAAATAGAAAGTATCATCTAATTTGTAAAGTTTCCAGAAGGAAAATGGTAATTTCGATGGAACTTATAGGAAATAGAATGAAGATCCAACTAATTCCTTCCGAAAAAATTAAGGAGGAATTACAAAAATTCAAGATAGAAGTAGCATGAACCATATCGGAGCAATCCAAATTATGATAAAAGTTATTTTTAAAAAAGGAATGAATTCACTCATTGATATCGCTATATGCGATAAACGAATGGGTAACCTTTAAAATTCAGTACTATGAACAATATCAGGAAATCTTTGTGCAAGAAAAATTGTAGGAGTAATTTATCCAAAAATTGTCTACAACCTGGCAGATCGAGATTTCATCCGAGCTTTGACGTTGCATCAGAATTTCAAAGAAAAATGCTGATGAAAGAGGGTAATAGACCGTATTCTATTACCTATCAAATTTCATATGCTCTATCTAATACATATAATTCAGAATTGTTTATTGTAAATGAGTTTATTGAAATACCTGAGATATTTGGAAAAGTGGCTCAAGCAATTTATCCAGAAAGAGTTGAGTTTCCCTTAATACAGGAAACAGAAATCCAAATACAAGACAAACCGATTCTACAGAGGAATCAAAGTCTTATATTGGAATCAAGAAGACTATCTTTTCAAGGAGATAAAATTATGAGCTACAGGTGGGAAAAAACACATGTCCAAGAAACCCAACAGGCACTAAAAAGCTTTTCGACAATAGGAAAGCTTAAATGTCATGAAGGGTGGAATGAAGTAGAAATAGTATTTGATAATACGAAACAAATGAACCAATTTCCTTGTAATACCATATACTATTTAGAACAACCTATGATAGAAACTTACCAAGGAATGATCAATATCGAAGAATTGGAAGTTCATATCAAAGGAATTTCAGGAAAAGAACCAGATCGATTAGTTCTTGGGCTAGAGTTTCTTGAGGATCATAAACATTGAAAACATATAGAATATGGAATTGAGTTTATGACGAGGATAAAATGTGGAAAATTCAATGACCACAAGTTCATTATTGATATACATTCCTGTAGGAATGTTATACGAAAAATATAAGGCAGAATATTTTGCTGCTTATATTGATTCAGGCGCTAGAATTTGTACAGCAAAAAGAGGAGTTTTTCCAAATTATTTGGAAGAAGATTTACCTAAAATTGATGTAAGAGATTTCTCTAAAAGGATTTTAATGTTATGTAAAGGGATTAAAATGACAGAAATCGTGATTAGAGGTGCTGGACAAACACCTTGGTATAAGGTAAAAACACCATCAATTTATTTTCATGATACAAGAGCTGACATTCTGTTCGGAAATAATTTCGTACAAATGTTTAAGTCATACACGCAAGAAAATGAGACTAGACGCTTCGGGTTCACAATAACTTGTGATCACAAAATCATAGTCCAAAGACTAAGAGAGGCATTTTACAGAAAATAGTCAATTCAGTTTTGCAGGAAGCGTGGTAATAAAGGAAAACTTCTGAACCCAATAATGAAGGATTCTAGACGGTTTGGAGAAACAATGCTCCAATTAAGAGCAGATAAACAACACCAACCAGAAGAAATGGAATACCTCAAGATAGCTATACATCATAATGATGTAGAGTTTGAATCAAGTATATCATTAGAAGATGTCAAGAAGAAGATTAAAGAAAATTACAACGAAGATCCCTTAGCATTGTAGGATTAAATAAACTCAAAGCCTCCCTTAAAATCAAGGAATGAAAAGAATATGAATTTGTCTTATGCAAGCCTATCCCAACTAACATAATTGATCAAAAGGATATGCGGATTATAATCAAGGAACATCTAGACTTTGGTTTAATTAAACTAAGAATTTCACCATACAGAAGTCCGGGATTTCTTGTAAGAAATCACGGTGAGATAAAAAAGAACAAACTCATACTAGTTATTAATTATCAAGAAATTAATACGATTATGGAGTTTGATGGATATTTTATACCTAGTAGAGAACATCTAATTAGTTGCATACACAATGCAAATATATTCTCTAAATTTGATTGTAAATCTGGGTTTTACCAAATTCATATGCAGGAAGAAAGAAAGAAATTCACAGCTTTCTCCACACCACAAGGACAGCTATATTTGAGAAGTATTACCAATAGGATTGGCTAATTCACCCCAGATATTTAAAAGAAAAATGGATAATCTCTTTAAAGATTATTTTAAATTTATGTTTGTCTATATTGATGATATTTTAATTGCATCTAAAAATATGGAAGAACATATTAAGCATTTAGAGATTTTCTCTAATGTTTGTAAAAAAGGAAGGACTGGTTCTATCTGAGAAGAAAGCAGTCATTGCCACAAGAAATATTGAATTCATCGGGATAGAAATTGATGAGTCTGAAATAATTTTGCAGGATCATGTATTAGAAAAAGTGAATTTTTTTCCAAACGAGCTAAAAAAAGAAACAACTTCAAAGTTTTCTTGGATTTGTTAATTTTGCTGGGATGTTTATTAAAAGCATAGCAAAACAAAGGAAAGTGTTCAGTCCATTATTGAAAAAAGATGCGAAATTTATATGGACGAAAGAACACACCCAGGGACTTAGCCAACTCAAGAGATTTGAAAAAATCTTCCAAAATGGTTATTCCCCAGGATGAATATGATCTGGTATTATCTACAGATGCCAGTGATTATTGGTGGGTGGCAGTTTTAACCAAGTTCACACCAGAAGGAGAACAGACATGCAGATATTGCAGTTGACTTTTCTCAGATACAGAAGCCATAAGATGACATATCAACGAACAAGAATTCTATGCAGTAAAAATGACTTTTAAAAAATGACCATTATTTTCTCTTGCAAAGAAATTTACTTTAAAAGTTGATAACAGACATGTAAAAGCTTTCTTGATGAGTAGAATAGAATCTAAACCCGAGAAAGCCAGATTATTAAGATGTCAAGCGTCATGTCAAAATAATATTTTTGATATTGTAATTATTAAATCTCATGAAAATATTCTCGCATATTTTTCAACAAATGTGGGAGAAATTATAAACAAGAGTAGGCATTAACCCCGCCACAACCAGGGTTGATGTTTCAGGAAAATATCATATGGTGTGGATCAAACCAAATTCATTTCCAAAAGAAGTAAAAGTCTGGTATGAATTCAGGGCTCTTGCCTCAGTTTATACTACATCACCTAACTTCCCCAAAATTTCAGAACTACCTAAATGAATTCAGGAAGCGGTTCATGAAACATGGGCAAATAACGATTATTTGTCCAGATGAGATATTTGGAGATATACTTCTTTAGTACAACATCAGAACCAACAGGAAAAGACTTTCACGGAGCCTTTCATTTCATCAAGTTAAGGAGGCCAAATATTAATGTTTAAAAATTCATAAAAAATCTTCCGATAGAAGAAACACCCCTTGTTGCTTTAATAACTGAAGATGACATTTCCACCAGAAGAGCATGGGGTCTTTGGGTCTGTCTAACCGAGATGGACAAAATCAAGTTTCTATTTAAATTTTATCATAATTTGGTAAACAGATCATTCTTGTTAAATACTATGACATGAAAAACAACAAGTTTTGCAGAAGATTTATTTGAAAAGAAAAGAAATCTTTTGTTGAATAGCAAGCTGCCGGGGAGTAAAGAAACTCGTCGGAAATTCTGCAACATTGCTCATGTGGGAAGATTGTCAAAATAGATCTGCCTAAAATGTCCAAATCAAAAGAAGCCAGAATTTGGCAAGGGCTTCAGATCTCGGTCAGACAGAAAGCATCTTGCAGAGACATGACCAAGTGGTGAAGGTCCACAACCACGTTTTCCTCGGGGTCACCAAAAGTTTAAGATTCTCCGACAAAAATAAGTGGACATGTGACCAAAATCACTTTTCTATGGAGATAATAAAAGATAAAGATTCTCCAACAAAAGCAAGTAGGCATGTAATTTGCCTACTAACTAAAAGGCTTGGACCCAAATACACCTATAAATATAAAGTAAATAGAACAAGAAAATCACACAAGAATTAAAACGAAGTTTGGAACAAAAAAAATATGTATTATACATATTTCAAGGTTTCCAAAAGACGGATTAAGGTGATAAGAAAGCAGCTGGTAATTTTCAAAGATCTGTACAAACTGTTAAAAGAAGCAAGGAATGAGATTTTGAGCTGATATGATCCAAACACATATCTAATGGTTATGTCAGTAGATAAAAATGAAAGAACAAGCTATTTCTAGATTAATGATCTAGAAAAAGACAATTCAAGAAAAAGTGGAGGGATCATTCAACCACCAACTCAACACACTCAAGAGATAATACCAAACACAGCTGGAAGTCATTAAAGAAAAGCTAAGACAAGTTTTGAAGTCTGAAATTCATATCCTCAAAGGACTTATATAAATACAAAGGCAGAAGGAAGATGAAAGCATCATTCAACATCTTATTTTCTTTCAAACCATTGTAATATCTTCTCTTTCTATTTTATATGTGTTTTAACTTCAGCTATTTTCAAATTGAGCTTTTACTATACACCCTGAGGTAGGAAACGAAACATGGTATTGCTAAGTGCTATTGAACGAATCTGCGTCAGGAACCATCTGTTGCGACTGTGTGATTAAGCTGTGAGGAGCAGTCTGTAAAATACAGTGGATATAACCCGATGACACTTCAGTGAAAGAGATAAACTGTTCAATTTATTATACGGAAGCATGATGCGTCATTTATATATATAAAAAATCGATCATCTAAATGTGGTATATAGGCTGGAAACCTTGCGTAGCTGTATGTCTTGGGGCTATACGTCTTTAAGAACATGTTTGATATGTATAAAATGTCACGTACCATAATTATGAAAAGTAAGGATAAATTTGAAATTTTTTAAAAAATTGGGGAGTTAAAATATAGATTTGAGGGGATTAGAAAATAAAGAGAAAATTGAGTATACTGATAGAAATTTATTGTAAGTTACCATTTCAAATAAGATATTTATAATTTTTTATTTTAAATATATATAAACTCATATCATAAATAAATATATATTTTATCTTTCCAAAAAAAAAAAAACCTTGTATGAATAGGCTTAGGTGGGCAGGGCCAGGCTAGCAAAAATCAGTATGATCGGGGTGTGGGTCCCTTGGTGGAAACAATGCACGTGCCTACGCCTCACAAATATTAATTCAAATTGTCTCCTTCTACATTTGACTCCATATTACGCCGCTCGAATCCAATTATCTGATGATATTCCTTTTTATTTTTAAAATAATGTTGGTCAAATTGCTTGATATAACATGTGCCTATTTATTCATTTAGAACTGGCTGTCTTTTTTTTCAGCTTGGCACACGTTATTTGTTTGTATGATCTTCTCCCTATTAATTGCAGTTCAAGGTCTTTGAACGAGGTGAGGACTCGAAGAAGAGAGACATGAAGAGGCTTGTAAGTATGTTCGTTGTTTCTTTTTTTGGTAATTCATAAATGTAGCTGCTTTACTTTCTCGATTATGGTTTTTTTTTAATATATAGAGCTTTATGTGATCGTGTGTGGATGTTCTTCCTTTCTGGGTTTCTGTTATTCGTGCTATTTCCGTAATCTTTGACCCCTGCTGTGTGTTTTTTTTTTAATGGTCTTTCTTTTGAGAAAAAGTGTTTCTGTTTTAGTTACTGTAGATGGAAGTGGCTTTTTATTCGGGTCAGTGTTGGTTAATTTGATGAGATCTTCGCCGTTTTTGAGCAGTTAATATGTCTACATTGGCTGTAAGTTATCGTGTGCTAATTTGACGGGTATTGGTAGTGATTTAGATCAAATTTTGAGCTGTTTCTGGGTTATTACCTAGCATTTAGGTTTCCATTGGATCATAGCTTCTGCAATTTCTGACAAGTGATCTGTTTTTTTATGTTGGTTACTGCCCTTAACACAAGTTGCATTTTTGGGTTTCCTTTCTCAACTTGTCCAATTGTCTGTACTTGAGAAAGTACTTTTGTTCAATAAGATATGGAAGCCTTACTCTTGCGAATTCAACTAGATGTGCTTCAGGGTAATGTACAATGTAATGCTCTTTCTGTGTTTCTTTATTACTCATTTCTTCTCAGGCAGTACTTCTTTTTCTCCTGGTATCGAGTTATGCTGTAGAGTACAATGGAGAATGCAAGACTGCCTGGCCATTAACTCCCAGACATCACAGCGTTTCTGTTTCTGAATTTGGGGCAGTTGGAGATGGGAGAACTTTGAACACTATAGCATTTCAGAATGCCATTTTCTATCTCAAGTCCTTCGTGGACAAGGGTGGTGCGCAGCTATATGTTCCGGCAGGCAGGTGGATTATCGGATGCATCAATCTTACTAGCCATCTTACCCTATTCCTTGAAAACGATGCTGTCATTCTTGGTTCTCAGGTCATCAATCTATCGTACATGTAAATATATGACTTCTAATTGTGAATTTTCCAATATATCCTTATTCATTTAATGAAGCAAATTAAATCAATAATTTTTTTGATGGGTTCTTTTATAATTTATTGTCTATCTTAAATGTCTTTGGATATTAATGCATATTGAATTTATCAATTTACCCATAATTTTTTTTGTTGCTAACTAAAATTTGTTACTAAAATTAATGTATTTCTTCATGGTTACTAAGGAATATTTAATATTTATATCTTATTTTTTTTATTTTATAAATTGATTTAAGTAATAATTAAATAAATAGTTACTCAATAATTTAGTGATTTCATTTATGATTTATTATATATTATGATAATATTTTAGATAATAATGTTTTTAAGATTAAAGTTTCTATTATTATATATTTTATTATCAATTTTCAATTGCGTTCTAAACATAATACAAAGTATGGTTATATTAGCATTATTTTATTACGAAATCATCGTATATAATATATTGATTTGTTATCTTGTTTGTTCTTTTTAACCTATTAATTAATTTCTAATTATATATGATGAAATCGCATACATAAAAAACCGTTTTTTCTCTTTTCTACATATTAATTAATTTATCATTATATATGATGAATTTATATATATAAAAACTATTTTTCACATTTCAAAATAATAAAATTGTTATTTAATATTACTCACTTATTAAATTAACTAAGTTATGTTTACCAATTCATTGTGCATTATTCCTATGATTGCAACTTAATGAAGCATAAGTGATGACATAGAATGGTCACCCTAACAATTAATATTTGTGTTTAAATTATTATTATTAATTAAAATTACTTTGTGTTCGATGAAATTATTTTATTAGTGAGAATAAATTTGATTTAGAAAAATAATTTCTAAAATGTAAAATAATAACTATATCATATCTGTTAGGTGCAATAATTGTTTATGTAAGATATAACAATCCAAATGTGACGTTTGAGTTGTTTTACGATTTTAATTAATGTTGCATTGTTACCCCGGTTATAACTTTTGGTAAATCGACAAATGCATGATCTTACAATTGGTATATATAAGAGTCAAAGTCATGAGATCGATTCTCATATATTGCAATTAGTGTAATTATTGGAGTGCAATAATTGTCCTTGTTGGATACATCGATCGAATCATGATGATTGAGCTACTATATCGTTTAAAATATTTGAGTTGATGTGTAATATCTATTCTATAAAAGTAAAAAGTTAAACAAAATTTGTAAGGAGTTAAAAGTTAGCAAAAACACAATTGATATTTAATTTAATAACAAGTTTAGAGGTTTTATTTTAACATCATTATGACAATTTAGTTAATTAAGAGAATTTTATTTGACAATCACTATATGCACTCCATTTAAATATATTGTGATTTTGGTTTTAGTAAAATTTATTATTCTCTTAATTTTATTTATATTGTTTTTCATTGTGAATGATATTTGGATAAAAAATATCTTTGTTAATTTGAGAGAGCTGTCATTATGTTATAATCATGCAAATTGAAAAATGTTATATAAATAAGTGAATATATTTGATTTATCGTCATGGTTTATTTTTATTTATTGTGTTTTAATATATTTAGATTAATAAATTCTCATAAACAAGATGTTATTCAAACGATTTTAAAAATTATCTAAATCTCGTTATTATATTTTTCATTATTAAAAAAAACTATTTCTTTTATTTGGGGAGCACAAGTTTTCATAATCTATCAGAATGTGAATTATTCTACGCTGAAGTCTTTCTTTTTATATGTTGTTTATGCAGGATTACAGTCACTGGAGTGTCGTTGGACCGCTGCCTTCTTATGGTGGAGGCCTTGAGGTACCTGGTAGATATCGCAGCTTGATCACTGGTCAGAATTTAACTGATGTGGTTATAACTGGTAACCCTTTTAGCCTGATTTTCGCAGTTCGTCGAATATTATTAATTACCATGACAGTATTCTGATTTTGACGTGATTTATTTGTTCACTGTACCATCTATGATATATACAGGCAATAATGGAACTATTGATGGTCAGGGTTTGGTTTGGTGGGAACAAGTGAATGAACAGTCCTCAAATCACAGTCGACCACATTTAATAGAATTAATTGGCTCCCACCAATGTTTTCATATCAAACTTAACCTTCTTGAATGCACCTGCTTCGAACATACACCCAACTTATTGCAGGTAGATTGCTGAATTTTTGCACCTGAACCATTTGTTTTATTATAAATATTACATTAAACATATGACCTCTAGATCACTTTTATTCCAAAGTCTGTTTTGTTTTTGTTCTGTTTCTTTGATGAAGCCACTTGCGAGTTCAGAACATAACTATGTATTCTCCACCTGACTCTCCATATACTAGCGGAATAGTTCCAGGTTCGTAGATATCCAGATCCCTTTTAGTTAATCACATGCATTAACTGGTTCAGGGGTTGATGCAAAATCTTGTAAATTCAGATTCTTCCAAGCATATTTGCATTGAGAACTGCAACATTAGCATGGGATATGTATGATGCAATTGCTCTTAAAAGCGGTTGGGACGAGTATGGCATTGCATACGGCAAACCAACCACCAAAGTTCACATTCGAGAAGTTTTCCTGACATCTTCTTCAGGCTCAGGAATAGCATTTGGTAGTGAAATGTCTGGTGGCATTTTGAATATCCTAGTCGAGCACCTTCATATAGTTGATTCATTATCCGGCATTCAGCTAAAGACGGCGAGAGGAAGGGGTGGTTATATAAAAAACATACAAATATCAGATGTTTTCATGGAAAATTTAAAGGAAGGAATACAAGCTACAGGTCATTATGATTCTCACCCAGACAAAAAATTTGATCCGGATGCTCTTCCAGTGGTTAGGGAAATCTCATTTAAGGACATTGTTGGTGTAAATGTTACTACACTTGGTAATTTTTCAGGAATTGATGAATCTCCATTCACTTCTATATGTCTGTCAAATGTTTCATTTTCATTCACTTCCGTTGATCCATCTTTGCGGTGGTTGTGCTCCAATGTCATTGGCTCATCTATTAATGTATCACCTGAACCTTGTACAGAACTCCAAAGCCCGTTTTCCAATTCATCCTCGGATTGTTTCTTCCTGCACTCATATCCAACTAGTCAAGTAGCAGTCTTGTAACAGAGCCTGGCCGAATCATAAACTATTCATTCATTAATCTGTAAAATCAAACAGCATTTCTTCTGCCGACTATGTTGTATAATCTTCTGAGAAATACGCAAGATGGGCAAAAACCAAAGTCAGATCAGATTCTTATTCTATGTGCAGAGTCGGTTTCTTCATTCACGTGTAAGAAGAGTTTTGGTAGAATGTAACGACACAGATACATGTTTTTCATTGTTTTGTGTTTATTAGTCATTTCATTTACATTGTAAATTCTTAAACTCAAGATTGCTGCAAGAGCGATTCTAAATTGTGTTGAAAAAAGGTGGTGTGATTGGGGATTATGTGGTGTTAGAATATGCAATAAATTGTACATTTTCAATTTTTAAATACTTATAGAATCTCCTTCTTCGAGTTGGCGTCACTTATTTGTCTTACTCATATTCCAAATGGGACATTGCATGGCGTCCACCTCAAAAGACTGGAATAACTAGGTGATTGATCAAAAGGGAAGACCCCAATTTTAAACTAGTGAGGATTGATTGATTGTTTTTAATTAGTGTAATAGAATTGAGCATAAATTTCACAAACTTTGTTAATACTAATTAATATTCATTTCAGCAGTTAATGAGAAAATCCAATGGTCTGTATGGAGTTATTCAATGGCCGACCAATAGGAAACATTCATTTTTTTATGATGTAATGTTTTGTGCATTCCACAGAAACAGAGAATGTCCTAAAAAGTAGAATGAATTGATTGATCCCTTGTATCCAAACACTATCACCCTGGATTGTTTATATTTTCTTAAAATGTCTTCCCAGTGGAATACTTATCACTTATCAGGTGTCATCGTTATGATGTGCTAAAGTTTTTTCATGCAGTTTCATGTGCAATATTCGTGTCAAGTTTTAAAAAATCGAAGTGACGACTTTAAATTCAAGATTATTTTGTCGTCCATTGGAAAGTGAAAGCTGATAGTTTTTAGTATGAAATACGATAAAACGAACGAACAGCACCAGGGATAGTGTTTGTGCATTACTTGTTGATAAAAAATAAACAAGATCGTCAACTTAATATATAACTGGTTATTTTATTGATGCAGTGTCACGGATATATATGCACAAGTGACAGTTTTTAGGCATTTATGCATGACAAATATAAAAATAGAGCATAATATAATAAAACAGTGGGACAAAAAATGCAAGGAAAATTAACGAAGTTTCCAAGATAAAAAGAGTGCAGAATTTTCTTGCTTTATTGCACGTTATTTAAACATTATACTTCACAAGACAGGATTAAAACTCACAGCCTTTTCTCAAAAATTAAAAGTAAAAACTCACATCCTATTTTGACACAAGAAAAAAAAATATCATCGAAAAGGTAAATGACCACATCGTACAGAATAGTGAGCAACTGAAATAATTGCTGTGGTATATACACGAAAAAATGACGCCAAGCAACCAATAAGGAACTATATGTATACTTCTCAGTGAAGTAAAAGTAAAAAAAATGAGAGATTGGAGGAAAGGCAGGAGAAAGTCCAGCTGTGACTCTTTCACTTTCTAATTCCTGTCTTACGGTGTGTTTCAAGAGTCTGCCCTCCTTTCCTGGGAAGATAATGACCTTGACGGGCTCCATTAACAGTTTTTCCAGATGGTGATGGTCCTGATTTTTGTATCATGGTCCTGATAGACAGTTAAGAAAATTAAATTTATCACAATTTTGAACAGATAAACCACGGAGAAGTATCAAGTATCCAAGATGTCGATATGATGATGATTACCTGATTTCTGGATTTATGACTTGTTTTTTATCAGGTTTCTGAACTCTTGAATCAATGCCATTACTGAAGCTACTGAGTTTAGAATGATTGAACTGCCAGAGCAAATCTGGCTCAGATGAATCACTTCTTGCAGTGTCAACCACTTCCAATTCATCAGCAGTATTGACAACAAACTGGTTTTTGGACGAGAATAGATCGTGTTGTTTCCCAGGGTAAAATTTGGAAGAATACAAGACATCAGACATGTTAACACTGTTGGTTTCCCAACGTCCAGTGATTTCTTCAGCTCCATTATTAGGATCTAGCCTGTTTACCATGAGTTTGTCCACCCACTCACCAGATTCCAATTCTCTATCATCTTCCCCATTGTTTTGGTGAGGGCTGCAGACTGGAGGCCAGGGAGGAGAATTTCCAAGCAGTTCATCTAAGTCCAGGCTTTGCCTTTTTTGCCTCGGTGAAGAATTGCCCCGGACCTGTCCATTCAGCAGATTTTGATTATTAAAACCAGAACAACAGATTTTGAAAAAGTGTATTCTGCAAAATGCATTCTCTGTAGCGGTAAGATGCTCTATTAGCGTTTAATGGAGATTTTTTAGGTTAAATAACAAAACCTTGCCATAGCAAAGTTAGAATACTAACAAAAGTATATTCGTTTAGTTACCGTTATATTGCCCACATCTTCCATTAGTCTCCCAAGGCCATTTGGCGACTGCATGCTAACAAAATTTGGTTGAAAGGATGATGGCTGCATGCCACATGGACTGCCACCAGGTAGCTTTTGCTGCATTGAAACTGGTTCTCCTTCTTTCCTTGCCAAGACAGCTTTCAAGTTGGCAATCTATCACAAAAATATTGTTTTTAGCTATTGACTTTTCAATAGTTTGAAAACTCAAGAAGCTAACAGAAGGGAAAGAAAGTGGATAATTAGAGTAACGACCTGTTCCTTTAACTCTTTAGCATCTACAGAATCTTTATTTACTCTAGCGGCACCAAGCTCAACAGTAGCAACACGCTCGGCAAATTTGAGTGTACTAACGGTCTCTCCAATAGCGTCAGGTTCAGGACTTATGTGAACAAACATTAGGGTCTTTGCTTGCCCTCCTGTATAGAATGAAGTCATTAATTGAAGAAAAGAGAAAGGTGAAAATTTGTAAGATCGATGGATTTATACTTGGTACTTACCAAGTGAATCTTGAAGCAATTGAGTGAGTTTGCTGTTTCTATAGGGGACATGCACATTCTTCTGGGCAAGAGAGGAAATCACATCGCCTAACGCAGAAAGAGATTTATTAATATGTTGTGCCTCTCTGAGTCTATCCCCGGTTACTTCTGATTTATCAACTCTCTCACTGCCAGCCAAATCAACTAGATGCATGCAACCGCGAAGAATAGTTCCAGAAGTCAAATCTTTTCCTTGAACATGAACCGTCAAACAGCTGCAATAGTAAAATGTTAGATTAAAACTCATTTAAATAGCATAAGTTTGTTAGATTAAAACTCACTTAAATAGCATGATTTTGGTTTCAATTTGTCACCTGTGAGAACGACTGCTACGGTCGTTGAGTGCAGTTGCACCAACTGCACGATTTCTTTGTCCAGTGGTCATCAGATCAATAACATCAAATTTTGATGAGACACGAACTAAGCTGGCATCTGGCACACTAAATCCAGTTTGAGAATTGTTACGAATTTCTAATGTATGCTTAGTTGAGGAATCCTTGTACAGCAAGGTTGAGAGAGTTTCTCAAGATAGAACTGAAAGTCACGTACATCACCACCACAATATTGAAACTCTAGTCCATGATGTTCTCGCATTAAATAAAGTTTGAAAATTCTTCCAATCACAATACTAAATAAAAGGTTTTGAAAAGGATATCTTTTGCTTAGGCTTTCAGTGAGTAAATCTCTAACTTGCTCATTGTATATCTCAATCATCTGAACAGACACATTATAGCAGAAAGTATCCTTTCTTTGTTCTGCAAGTAGGAACAAATCATTTAAAGCCCTGTAATTCACTCCTTGATCATGCTCTGTGAGATCCTTGGGTCCACTCTGTTAAAGCACGAGAAATAATCGTTGGGTGTATTGAATTTTGAGCAAAAACAGGTTGCAGTAACTCGATATTTTAACAAATAATTTGCTTTTATCTCTGACCATAGTATATGTTTTTCCAGACCCAGTTTGTCCATAGGCAAAAATGCAAACGTTGTAACCATCAAGTACTGATCTTATTAGTTGTTGCGTGTCTGAAAAAACTTGCTCTGCAGAACAGAAAGAAAATTGTGAAGATGTTCTTTAATACTTAAAATGGAACTTACATAAAGTGTTACAGTAACTGACTGACGAACCTTGAGTTGCAGATGGACCAAATACTTTGTTGAAGAGGAACGATTTTCGCCCTTTTCCATTCTTTGCTAAAGAGTTCACTGTAATACTTCCTTCTTCTATTTGTTCCACACTACTCAACGAGTTGAACTGGCCCGGCAAAAACGGTCTCACACGACAATATACTCTAATATTTCCTGATAGAGTTTGAATTTTCAACATTAACATAAAGATAAATTCAAAAGACAGGACTTTGAGAAAATTACCATACCCTTTAGGTCCTGGACTTGATTATAGAGCTTCTGGTTTTCCTCAAGGACTCTATGATAACCAGAAGCAGCTTGAGCTAACCCATGAATATGAAGGCCTTTGATTCACGCAAAATGAAAAATCTCAGAAAAGATAGATAAAACCTCCTCCAATTTCTCATCCCTATATTCCCCAAAATGAAATATATAAACATATCAAGAAACCAGAAGTTTCCAAATTCTCACCAAGATTTTGCATTTCTTCATGGAATTTCATCTGCATAAACTGCATACCAGCTTTTGTAGTAGAAAGATTTTGCTTCAGCGTCTAAAGAGAGGAAAAAAATGAACATGACAACCTTTATATTTCAAAAAAGATACGCAGGAGATAATAAGAGGTATGTCAACTTCCATAGTTCTTTACCTTAATGTCCTTTTGCTGCTGGTCAACAATCACTTTCTGCTTTGCAAATTTACTTTCAGATTCCTTACCGTGAATTTTGTTAATTTGTGGCATATCATCTTTCTTTAGCGATGTTGGTTTCTTATGTTCCATCTTATGAGTTAAATAGTAAAAAATGTATCAGTAGAGCAAAAATACAAGAAACAGTTTTTACGGGAGAAAGGGTAACAAACTACCTTCATACTGGATGGAGTATTTTTTAGTACAGATTTATCGCCATAAGAAATAGTGCAGTCTTTAAGGTTAACCTTCTTCTGATAGAAACACAAACATACAAGAGACAGACAGAAGTGAGATCCTCTAAAGCAATATTTGTGTGTTTCAAGATGCAATAATTTCAAATAATTATCACTTACAGAATGTGAATAAATTAATTTACCAAGTAAATTAATTGTAAATCATAACAATGTGTAAGTGACTAAGGCACTATAAAGAAAATAAGCCTATACCAATTCAATTTGGCTTGCAATATGATGCTCGAACTCCTCCACAACCTTACTTAATACGGATTCAACAAGCTGCAAAATCAAAAAATAAAATAATCACTTCTTAGAATAAGGTATTAATAACATTATAAATTATTACCTCAGTATCTCAAAATTCAAATAGAAAAAGTAACATAGAATTTAGAAAATTATATAAACAAATAATCGCGATTTACATGATAGTTTTTCCGATTACATAAAACACGAGAAACAAAACATGATGACTGAATTTGTCCAAGTTCCAACTTTTTGGAACCTCTAATGGAAATATAATTTTTAGGTTGTGGAATATATTACAGTTCGCTATAAACTTGCATATTTGCACTCACATTTGGAACTTCTTCAGGCTTCTTATCCAATAAAATTGCTCGAACGAGAATACCCAAGGAAGAACTAGGCTGCAAGATAAAAATGGAGAAAACACGAAAATCATGTTTAGTTACTCGGGATAAAATATCCTCTTCAACAACAGCGTACTTACAATTCTATTTACTTCTGCATCACTACCTACACCATTCAAGGATTTCTCATTTGTTGACATGCACCTTGATAGAGAGCTTGTGAATGGCTCGGAGTTTTTGCGAACAAGTTGCTTTCCAGATGCAGTAGGTTTAACATTTCCACTGAACTTCCAAACCCCACTTCCTCCTGTCAGCTTCCATTCACTATAGGACTTCAGTGCCAACACACAATTCACGATTCTTGACGATTTTCCTCCCTGAAAATTCAGAATATTCTCATATTGTCAATATCGTAGCTTTTCAATAATTAATTATATCCTACTCACATAAATTTAAATTTGGTAGCAAATTATTATGGACACATGAAACCTTCCTTCTTCTAATTCAATAAGGAAGTAACTGCTGTCCCTTTTCCTTATATTCGTCAGAAATTCAACATTAGCATCCACATTTACCTGCTCGAGATCAGAGGCCTCAAAAGTAGGCATCCCCATCTCTTGCACCGCTACAAGAAAGTTCCTTACGTTTTCAAAATACTGGTAAGCAGACAATGCAGCACCATCTGGTATAAGAGCAGGGTCACATGGACTTTCAACAACCTGAAACCAAATTATCAAGATTGATTCTTTATGATAATTAAAGGCTGCAATGATGCACATGAAGAAGGTGTGATATGTTGATAATTAAAGGCTGCTATATATATATATATATATATATATATATATATATATATATAGAGCTAATGGTGATTACCTTTTGCACTGCTCCAGGCTGAAGTTTATTTAGTGCTGTGCAGAGAAGTATTCCACTTCTTAAACCAAGCCTAAATTCTTCTTCTGAAGGTTCTGAGGGTAAATCTTTCGCACCCACTACTCCAACCACTTTTCGTAGCCACGCAGCTGCTTCATATCTTCTTATTGCTGCACAGACAGAGATTCATTACCTGCGGTTGATCCCTTTTAAAATTTATTAAAAAAAATCAATATACTAATAGGTATCTTTAAGCGTTTAAACTCGATTTAAGACACTGAAGAGTCAGGTTTACTCTACACTACAAATCATCATCCGAAACAAATGAATCTACAGATATATATAAAGATCGTATGTTTACAAAACGGGGAAAGAAAAAAGTAGAACACAACGCACAATCACAAATTCATTCCTTGTTCAGACTATAGAGTACGTAAAATTTTGAATCTGATCGAAAAACAGAGAATTAAACTTCATCAAGGTCTCGAGTTCTCGCAAATTACAGATGCAACATAATTTCCGGGTAAAACAAAAAAAGCAGAATTGCACCAGAAAACAAAAAAATCCCCCATAAGTTGAAAATTTACCAGCTTCTTCCGCTCTGCGAGCATCCAAATCGAGAACACGAGATCGGTGACCATGCTGTTGCAGAACATCTTCCACGACTGACGCCACAGAGAAAGAGATAGCGGACGCCATCCTCCAAAAATGAATTATATTATATATTCCTCAAATGCGAAATTGAATCCAAATTCTTCAAACCAAAAAAGGACGTTGTGTTGTTAATGGATATTGAAGCAACTCTTTTCTCCCTCCATTGGCTTTTTTTCCCCTCTCTCTCTCTCTCTCTCTCTCTGGAAAAGACAGTGTATGTATGCTATGTTACTTTTTGAATGAATGCGTAAAGTAAAGTACACGGACCTCTATCCGAACCTATAGCCTCGGAAGGGACTTTTTCTTTTAACAATTTACAAATAAATTGTTGAAATAACAATTAAAGATTCATTTTTCCGAAAGTAAAATGAACTTTAATTCATTATTAAAAAAAAAAAGTAAAATGAACTTTAATTCGTGGTCACTCTCTTATCATACATAATAATCGGATATGACCATATAATTGTATATATATCAAATCTTGATTCCTGACATGTACAAAACAAAATTTCTAACATTCTCAGCCATATTATTTTCAAAAATGACGATCGAACACATAATGCAACATGTTATATAATGTTATTTATCTAATATTCTATACCTTCAATTGTGTATTATCCAATTGGTCTTTGTGTTTAATTTATTGTATTAAATTGGTATTTAATTTGTGTTTGTTAAATTTGTGTTTCCAGTGTATCCATATGGTAAGTTATTTGAGTACTCAAACATGTATGTTAGTATTGATATTAATGGCACATTTATCTTTGTTGGATGAAAATCGGTACAAAACATTGAAAATATGGTATTAATATATGAAATTTGAACATAAATTATTTCACATATGGTATATTATTTTTTAGTACTCAAACATGTATGCAGATATTGATATTAATGACACATTTGTCTTTTTTGGATGATAATCGATACAAAACATTGAAAATATGGTACTATATATGATATCTGAGTACAAATATTTTTAGGTCTAGTACCAATATATGATTTTTGAGAACCCAAACATGTATTGCAAGTGTTAATATTAATATAATTGTTCAAAAATTATACTCAAAACCTTATCTTTTGTACCGGATTTAAACTATTTAGTGCTCAAATGTCATATATTTACACATTATTTTTAAATTTTGTACTGATTTTCACTCGGATAAAAACATGTGGGCTCAGTGAGTATAAAGATATTTTTTTGTAGATCAGGGAGTTCAAACACTTATTTTTTCTAATAGGTATTGAATGTAAGAGTTTGAGTTTTGGGATTTTAAGAAAATCTACCCTCGATTTATTATGTTTATTTTTTTATATTTATTAGTTTTAAGTTTCATTTATTGTATATGTTATACACATTGGTTGTATATTTTTTATTTTAATGTATTTTTGTAATATATAATTTTAAGTATTTCCACGCATCACGCCAATAAAATATTTGAAAATTGTATATAGAAATTAGAAAGATAAACACTACTAAATAATTCATTTAAAAAAAAATTAGTTTTATTGTTACAAAATTCACGAGTTTTAAATATTTTAATCTATATTTGACATAAAAGATCATTTCTATATTAGAGTAGCAAAATTGATCTCAAAGTAGATGGACGAACGAGACACACATCGGATGTTGTGCATGGTAGTCAAAAAGATGAGCTCGGAATGCGAAATGACACCTGTCTTTTCGACTACTGAGGCTCGCGGCATGCGGACATCAGCCCTAGACAGCTCAAATTTGAAAACATCAACTAATTTCCCCCTGAATCCAATTTGATAATTCGGGCCAACGAGTAAGACTTTAGCCGACTATTTAAGAAGTGAGTGATGATACATCGGGAAGTACCCTGATTATCCTATAACTCAATCCGGAATAAGAACCATCTCGGGTACCATCCCCGCAACTACAAAAATCAGGGAGGATAATTAGACCGAACTACGCTTGAATAAGCCCGAGCTCTCAGCCTATCCTAGACAATATAATAAGAATTAAAGAGATCAGGGGTCTGATTCACGGCCTCACATAGAGATCATTGTCCGGTCACTCTGAGACAAATGTCAATCCTGGGCCAATAAGTATGGGAAGTCATGCTTTGAAATCATTGGCATATCATTCAGCACACACAAGGTTGATGTGACGGTACCAGATGCAATATGGGGTGTCAGTTGTGGGATTGTCATAAAACAGGGCATGAGCAGCCATCATGTCCTCAAAAGAGGCCGGACACTGAAAGTATTATAACATTCGATGAAATAAAAACGGTATATTTTTGTCATTAAAATTTAAAACCGTTAATGAGCCAGATCCTGATGGAGCATTATTTTAGTTACATTAGCTACTTAGTAGTCAAAATCAACCTTTGCCGATTGATTCACGCATTATTTTAGTTTCTAAGATTTTTAAAGTGAATCAGTTGCAGGCAGGCAATAAGTCGTTTTCAATGACAACAATGCAACAAACTAATTACATACACCTTTGGTTTCTAAGTCTCATTTTTTTTGTTTTTGACTTTCTTAGAATCAAAGTATTACTTACTATTCGGGGTAAAATTGATTTTGATCATGTTGCTGAATAACAACATATCATCAGAAAAGAAAAGACAATAATGAGCTACGATGAACCTAAAAATTAGGATAAAAAAAAAGAATTTAAACGACGATGAATATAATGAATCGAATTATAAATGAACAGAGGGGCACAAGCACAACCACCGAAATTAAAATCAAAGGGTGTTCTCGTCCATGAATTTCAACCAACGTTCGAATTTTTCAAATCACTGGTTCGGCACCGAGCCTCAGGTCGGTCCCATAAAGAGCGTATAGGGAAAGGGTTGTAATCTCCTGCGACCAGCTGCAACTAAATAAATGCTCTCGTGTCATTTTTGTATTTGACTGAGTTTTCGAGGTTCGGCGGTTTGGACTTTCTTTTGTTTTTGTTTTCTTTCTTTTTTTTTTTAAATAATTATCCAAATGCACAATAAAAAGTTTTAATTACCGTTGAATATAAAGTTTAAAAAAATGTTATATTTGATTCTGAATGACAGGATACACCACAATGAGATCATGTGGTATTATTCCATATATTAACATAGATATTCTTGTAATGATGCATGGTAGGAATGAAAGAAGGTGGCCTACTCGCGTGCACATCATGAAAGCACTTGCATTCTCTTGCAATTATCTTTCGGGGGAACTTTTAACGTTTACAGCCTATCAATCTATGATGGACTCGAAAGAATAATTTAATCATACCTTAATTTGCTGCTAAACTATCATTCTGTCTGATCCCTATATATATGTGTGTTGGACATATCACTCCTCTAATTTGTTGTTTCAAGGTTGGAACTAAGAAAGCAGGCTCAGTTATGCATCGGGTTTCCTCAACATGTGTATCCTTTTTAACAAACAAGGACCCGACCAGTTACAAAAGAATCAAAATTAAAACTACTGCTACACTCCTTTTCTTTTTTTTTGGGGTGGAGAATGAACCTCGTTGAGGAGCATATTCTCCATTACATTTTTTTTTTATCCATAATTATATGTGATGTACAATACAACTAGATTGACTTTACAACTGATAAAGATGAAGGGACGTATTTCATGGGATTCCAGAATTTATTTAGCCGCAATTAAGAGCTACTCCCAAGGTTTGAATATGATAGACAAACAAAAAATGACTGCAAATGGCAAAACTTGTCATCAGCTACCACGTCTTTCAACGATATAAAAGATACCTGAACTTGCACATATGTATATCTGTGATTCCATTTTATCATCATTGTCATTGAAGTCGGAATATTTTCTCTCAGAACAAACTGTTAAAGAGTACAGAATCGATCAAGAAACACTTGTAACTTATGAGTTAAAACGACGATCATGAATGTTGGAATTCAATTTGGAGAGCTGTAATTTCCCAACGATTTTGGATCAGGAGAAAATAAATTAACAAGGAAGCGGTGAATCGTTTCAAAACTGGTGAACGTGATTACAGCTGCTGGTGTGGTACTGAGGAGGTTTGTAGAACAACCTCGATAAAAACCAGGTATTCCATCTTGCAGGAAGACTTTCTTGATGCAGTCAACAACACCAGAATACTGCTTTTCAGAGTGATGCCCTTGCTCCTGAAGCCTCGACCCCACGACCTGCATTCAGTAATGATGATTCATTTCAGGAATTTCTTCAAGATTCAAAGTTGTGCTAGTTAAATTCTCATAAAGTTGAAAGCAAATATTCTAGAAACCGATGAAGCCACTGTGACGTCGCCCACGCTAAGTTTATCCATCGTCGTATTATCTACCTGTCATCAGAATAAATTAAAGAAAAGAAATATAAAATGGGCGTTGTTCTGAAGAGAGAATTTGGGACTCTTGAGTAACACGATCAGCCAAGTAATATTTTACCTTCTCATATGTTGGAAATTGAATTTGCAACGTACGTGACTAATACCAGCCAAAGCTGGCACAAGACCCCACTGCACACGATACATTCACGACATTATGAAGTGAAATATATTTAAAAGAAATTAATATAACAGTGACCTCCTCATTTCTTGAGTCTGCAAAAGCGAAATTAGAAATGATTGAAACCAATCAAATTAAGAAATATAAAAAAATTGACATTATGAAGTGAATTATATTTAAAAAAAATTAATATAGCAGAATCATCCATGAGATTCTGTGAAAGGATTAACTAACCTGTGTCATCCTCGAATACCCTTCTCATGTGCAATTATTCGCAAGGCAGACAGTATTCTCCTATATAGCACCACACGTCTTCTCATTTCTTATGGAGTAGGTATCCTGTGAGACGGTCTCACGAATCTTTATTTATGAGACGGGTAACCCGATATTCACGATAAAAAGTAATACTCTTAGTATAAAAAGTAATATTTTTTCATGGATGACCCAAATAAGATATCTGTCTCACACACAAGTTTTTGCCTTTTTTGTGTCCGCAAAAGCGAAACTAGAAATGATTGAACCCAATCTAATTTTGAAAAATAAAAAATTGACACCATGCATGGACACCAAATATTTTTATTTTGACTAGGATAATTGTGTTCATAATGTTCGAAGTTTGAACCTATTGGATTTTAATATCATTAGATAAGCTTTAGTAAAAAAAACTAGAAAGGAATTCAACGGTAAATTACCACACAAATGAATTACAAAATTCATTCGAATTAAGATTTTTTAAGTTCAATAAAATCTCATGTCGTCACAAATTTGAGACGATAAGTTTAAAAGATCCAAAATTAAACTGAACCAACCAATTCAAATTCCAATAAGTTCTGCAAAGGAGGCCATCACCGTGGCCACAACGCCGAACCGAACATTTCATAATTTCATTCACATATTCGAATTCCAACGTACTTCATACATGTACACACCATGTTTCTATATAAATCACAACCAAAACAAAAAACACGTCTATTATTTCCTTGGTTCAGGCCAGAAGCCACAACTGGGTCACTTAGTCACACATGCTAACCACATTACCAATACCCACAAAATAATTTATATAATATGCTACATCCAAAGGATGGGATGTCACAAATTGCATACTTGAAATCTTGTCTTGAACACCCAGAGAGGGTTTGTTGCAATCGTAGTGGCAGCTCCAGCATCAGAAGCAGCCAACATATTAGCACCAACCGAGAGATGATGACTTACATCTATAATTCCAGAAACATAAAGTTAAGGTACACCCAACACCACCACACAAGGGAAAAATTGGCATCCATTATAGAAGTAACATGATATAAAATAAAAACCAACTATGAACTCACCATCAGCACCAAGAAAACTTTTTAGTTGCTCATAAATTGTGAAATACACCTGCGAGAAATCAATGGAACACCAGTTATAATTGTTATCGATCACCTTCTTTGCCAGGAGAGAAAGATTTACTGGCCAATTTTACAAAGAACCATGCTAACAACAACCCTAGTAAAAAACATAACGAAGATGAATGACTTACTGCTCAATTTGGAAGCAATGCAGCTGGGATGCGCAATCTACGGAATTTGTGTTCGTGCTAATATGAGGGAGAGTTTATGTGACTGTATTCTTTTTCCCTTACTATGGTTGTGCTTCCCATCACAATTCACAACCATGCTCGGCCGTTTCTCTATCTGCTGAGACTCGATCTATTTTCGTTGTTCACTCCTCAACATCTTCTTGTTCAACCTTGCACCTTAATGATGTTTGTCGATTTGCCCAAATGAAATCCACAAACATTTTCCATCCACAAACTTGTTCTGATTTTCGATCCAGTTAATGCCCCTATTGTTGTTATGCTCACAACCCTAGCGACTCCCCATGGCCACTTCATCTTCTCCGACCACGAGTAATCTTCTTGTTTTCTTTATGTAATCTTGTGTACTTGTGCTCAATTTATCTGTATAGAGATTCATACATTGAATTAATTAAGTTCTTGTGGAAGTAGCATTGTTACCTGAAATTTGGTTATTGTCGTAACTGAAAGGATCTTTCATCCTTGCTCTCGTGGGCATTTCTTAACATGCTTCGAGTTGCGGTCATGATATGTATGTGAGAATCAATGCTAAATTTGATGCCCATATGTGTTCTTTGTCTTATGTGGCTATTGATAACGCTTCTGTTTCTTTTCTTCAATATTCTTAACTATGGTTTAGGCCTAGAGTAGAATCATTTTCCACTTTGTTCTCGCCTTTCTTTGCCTCTTCAGGGAGTTCCCACTATATGTCAATATTAATCCTGGTTTCTTTCCAGAAATTTGTAGTGTAGCCTGGTTCACTTGTGTTGCTCTGGTAACCTTGTGATTGTTATATGCCATCGCTTTTTGTTTCTTTTCTTATATTGAGGTCTTTTTGGGAGTCAGACGATTTTTCACATTATGGCCATTAGTTAGCCTTCGCTATCATGGTTGTGGTGAGGTGGCTGCTGGTTAGCCTTGTTACATGTATTTAGGGTATCTGCTAGCCTCCGAATTCTTGGTGTAATTTTTGTGTCTCTGCAGTTGTTTCTAATCACAGCCAATCCACTGACTCTGAGGTTTCCAACGACGCTGTCCTTTGTACATTATAGAGAACATGTATGAACTCTATGCTCCTCCATTTTTTTTTATTTTTTTTGGTGGAGAATTGCTTCACTCTTGGCCATATCTCTAATTTTTCGATTTATAGGTGATTTTCCTATCTCCATTCACTTCGGCTTTACCAACTCTACCATTGGAAGTGGCTGTCCATGGCTACCCCAATTCATACCAGTTCATATGGCATCACCATGTCCATGCTTGCCTCTTTCTTAACCACCCCACTTGTTCAGTCTCTTGCGCCTACTATACAAGGTACATCTTTGGCATCATTAGCTTGTTTACTTTGTGTAAGTTAATGTATGTGGGCATTGTCTGCCATCAGTTGGCCTTTTCGTATTGGTACTTAACATTTGCTCGACGGGGGAGTTTGATGCATTACTGTATTTGTTGCAACTATGACTCGTGCTTTTGATCTTGGTTTGAAGATAGTCTAGACACAGCTTTTTCATCAATTTGTCAGTGTAGACTCCTGTACATGTTTGTTGTTCTTATGTGATACTGACATTTACAATTGGGAGTTGCACTTATGAGAGTTCAACCATTGGTTGGCCTTTTATAAATTGAGGGTTAGTTGGATATCCTCTTTTAGATTCTTTCACTGTTTTGATGTGGTTTCACCGTTTTGCAACTATCCCAATTTGATCATTGTTGCCTTCGTCCCTTCATCGACGACTTCCCAAAATCCATCGCCGGTATCTATGGTTTTGGCCACTAAATAGGTAAGGTCTTCATTTTCATTTCTTTTTATCTTCATCAGGTGCTTTTGTCCCTCACCTCGATAACTGCTTAAGCCATTAGTTAGCCTCTATAACTTACATGTAAATAAATTTCTCCTCGGTATTGTAGGCTTACTCTCTTGGCCTTTATCAATATATTGTATTCATTATGCATAAATTTGTTATGTTGTAGCTCTGGTGGTCTTTAATGTTTGATTGTGAACTTACTTTGATATCTCTTGTTGATATTTGAGGTACTTTTTATGTGTTTTTCCTTGCTCCCAACCTCGTCAAATGTTGACCAACCCATGAATCTAAGAGCTCCTTTGGTTGCTGCAAATGGGCTGAAAAGGTTGACATAATTATAGTGGTTTGATGGCGATTTTTGTTGGTGGCATGTATTACTAAGACTAGTGTTGACATGCCATATTTTGGCCAAACTCCCCCATGACAGCTTCATCACAATCCAATGCATCTTTAACACAGGTTGTGTCCTCTTCATATTTAAACTTCCATGCCGCATTTGAACAGGGTCACATCCCTCTTCCCAAACAGCCATTTGTGTGCATGCATCTTTCTTTGTATATTACACTTGAGGGTTTTGTCTATGACAACTATAGGTCATGTGTTGGCCCACACTCCCCAATGGTACATGGCTAAAAATTGGTGACTTTAATGAGTATTCGATGATATGACCATGAATCGGCAGCCAAATGGTAATTCTAATATATTTTTTGTGTGTTGCATATCACTTGGGTCACACTCCCTCATATTAGGTTTGCATGCGATAGCTCCGCTTTATATATTGTGTATGTGATTGTTCTTTCTAGTACTATTATTGTTGAATGTTTTTGGGGAGTAATGATGGATATGTGTATAGCGTTGGATGTTGGAAAAGAATTATTCTGACGGTTTTTGTATCTTGAAACAATTAACCCAACCAATCTCTTTCATTTTTAGTAAAAGCCATAAGTTGGCCTAAAACTCCTCGATTGCAAATATTTCTTTAATTTATTTCATAATGAATCAAAAAACATTCTACTTGAATGGCCTATTTTACATCAAATCTTCAAACATGACCTATTTTGTGATAACCCAAATTTTTGGACATGCAATTAATTAAATATAGACATGTATAAGACTTTATTTTCAATTTATAATAAATTCAAAAATATTAAATAATACATGGTATTGGAGATTCCAAGCCAATAAATACATGAAATTCAAATTCCAGTGCAAATCATGTATTAATTTCGAAATAAGGCTGGACATCAATCAAATTGGAAGGAAATACTACATACAAGGCAGCTTTTCCCAACAAGGAAGCATATCAATATTTATGGAAGGAGCATCTCCAAATTTTGGAAATAGTATCAATCGAATTATGGTAAGATTTTCATCTCACCCCTATAAATAAGAAGACACTCTCATTCAAAATTCAGCCCTCATTCTAGCAAGCAAATTTCGAAATTTTGCTATTCAATTTTCGAAATTCCTGCCCAAAACTTCTGCACGAGTCGTCAAAATTCTTTCAAAGTTCAGAAATTCGTTTCTCTTGCTCAAGTACTCAGAATCCGATCTCACCTGTTCAGAATATGCTTCGGTATGTTTCGCATAACATATCCAAATTTCAGCAAAATCCAACGGTTAGGTTTTTGTTTATAGCCTTTGAAATAAAACTGCTCAGATTTTAGGAGGGAATTCAGCATACCTACGGTTTTTCTGTATGAACAGACCTAACGTCTTCCAAACCCGATCTTCACCGTTCATAATATATTTAACGTACTTGTGAACGTACTGTAAAATTTTGAGTCCCATCCAACGGTGAAATAAGGTGTAGTGAATTTTTTCAAGACGGTTGATTTTCCGGTAGATGTGCTGCTGCGTCTTCGAGGGGTTGGTTGCATGATTCTTCTATAGTTTCAGAGTTCTTCACGTTTTCTTCCAGTCTAAGGTAAGTGGGTTTGTTTTAAAGATTAAACTTTCGTTTATGCATATTTATTTCGTTTTTTGAAAATACGGTCGAGTACGTTCTTTTCTACTCTTTTCTTGTGTCGAATTGTCATACTGTTTTTAGCACTGTGAGGAGTCGACTGTATATGGGTGAGAATCCCAACCATGACGTACCTTTACGCGGTGGGGGATATAACCGCTATACGGCCTCGCCCCCTTAGAGGAGTAAAAATTAGGGACTGAGATCAGTAAACCATAGAAAGTGGATGAATCTCAGTGCTGGTAAATGTTATGCATGTGATATGAATGATGTTATGTAAGTGCAAGTCATGTGATTTTCGAAACTATACATGTTGTTATATTGTGCTCGAACGGCCCCCACTTGCTGAGTATTTCCCAAAATACTCACCCCTTACTCTACTCTCCCCGGATAAATCAGAAAAGAAAATCGAGGAAGATGAGCAAGACCAGTTTTGGGGCTGATAATAAGATGATTCAAGAAGTTTATTTTAGTTTTGGCTTAGTAAGTTGTAAAAGTTTCCGCATATTATTTTTATCATTTTAAGAATCTACGTTGTAAAGACAATCTTTTGATTGATTATGAGTAATAAACTGGTTTTTGATTTATACTGTACTACGAGGCTTGTTGTTTTCAATTGTGTGGTTGTAAAACAACGCCGATGTCAACTAACTCCGGTCTCGGGGCGTGACATTTAAGTGGTATCAGAGCCGTCAGGTTCATAATCCAGTTGGGAAGAAAAATTTGTCAGGTTATGGCAAAAGGCTGATGCAGTCCCTTTCGAAACTCCCAACAAGTATTATTCACAACTTTGATGTGGGGTATGGTCCGAAACAAGAAAATCTTTCGTTTAGACCTCCGAAATCGCGTTTTTTGCTATTTTAGGAAAGTTTCGTAGAATTCCTTACTTTTCATAGGAAACTCAGAATTTAATTCCGTCGACTGTTCTAGAATCCTCTCGACGTATTCTTTCTATCCATGGATCAATGTCCAAACTTTCTACTTTTGGAAACTTTCTCGAAAATCTCGTTCAACGTGTTTCTTGAACTACTTGTCGATTTTTTTGAAATTTTATTATGAGGACAATTAGTATTTGTATTTATTTTGGGAATATATCTATCAGAGATAAGTTGACTTAAGCTTCTGATTTAAGGAAAAAAAAATTTGAATTGAGGATGATAAGTTATTTATGAAAATTAATATGAGAAAAGTTGATATAAGGATTATATCATAAGTTTTGGGTACTGTACTATAGAAGTTGATTTTGTGTCGATAGTTAATTGTGTGAGCAATATGTTTGGGTTATTAAGAATATTAAGCGCTAACTTTAAATATGTAGAACATTGGAATATCTTGTGAGAAAATATCATCAGATTAAGGAATTTATATTATTTTGGGATAACAAGTAGGCTACGACCTTACGTAAAAAAAAAAAGTAAGTTATGAGATATTGATGGGTATCAAGGAAAGTATAGTACAATAAGTTTTGACTTTTATGGTACTAAGAATGATTCAAAGAGAATGACATTCAATGAACTCCTTTGTTTTAGAGCGTGATAGGCTCGTGATCTTGATGAAAATAAAATTTAGTAAAAGAATAATTATTTGAGGTAACAACTAGGTTATAATTTTCGGGATTTAAGTCAATAAGTTATAGATCAATACTGAGTTAAGTTTCAATATTCTATATGGGTTTTAAGTTTTGAGATAATAATTGGGGTAATTTCAAGATAAGATAAAATTAGTATCAATTCGCATATATTCAGTGCCGACTTAATTCAACTCACTTCGGTAGATTTCGACGCCATCCTAAGGATGAACTGATTAGCTAAGAGCCGTGCGATAGTAGATGGCCAGAGTAAAAATGTCAAACTCTGAACCCCAAACCAAGAAGAAATCAGATACCATGGCGATGCCAAGGAACAGAAATGCATTTTTTTCTGTTACCCAGAATTGGAAAGCCATAATATCGGGAGAAGAAGTTTACCTAGAAATGGTGAACAAAGTGAAAGAATGAGATAAGCTGAAATTGGAAGATATTCAAGTAATACGAAAATTTTCAGACGTTTTTCCAGAAAGGCTTCTTGGAATGTTCTCGGACTAAGAAGTAGAGTTCGAGATAAATTTGGTACCAGTGATGCATTAATCTCCAATAAACTGTACCGAATGGCTCCAGATGAACTCAATGAGCTAAAATAATAAATCCAATAGTTGTTAGACAAAGAAAAATGGATTAGGCCAAATGCATCTCTTTGGGGAGCCCCGGTCCTATTTGTAAAGAAGCATTATTAAAGTATGAGATTGTGTATAGATTATAGAGAACTCTATAAGATCACAATCAAGATAAATATATTCTTCCAATAATAGACGGTCTTTTTGATCAATTTAAATGAGCTACAGTCTTCTCCAAACTCGACCTGAGGTCAAGCTATAATCAGCTAAAGGTCAGAACAGAAGACACCCCAATGTCAGCATTCAAAATAAGGTCATCGGTGGAACTAAGAAAGTAGAGGCAATTCTAGATTATCCGAAACATAAGAATGCAACCAAAATTAGAAGCTTCTTTGGATTACTAGGCTATTAGCTGAAATTTGTCGAGGGCTTCTCTTCAGTAGTCGTATCACCAATGAGACTCGCACAAAAGAACTATGAATTCAACCGAAGATAAAGATGTGAAAGAGCTTTCAAACATTAAAGGAGAAGCTAGCATCTACACCAATGTTGGTATTATCTACTGAGGACAAGGATTTTACCATCTACAGCGAAGTATTAAAGGAAGATCTCAGAAGCGTACTCATGAAAGACAAGCTAGTCAACTAAAGCCGCATGAGCAAAACTACCCTACTCACGATCTCTAGTTGGCAGCAGTGATTTTACTTTGAAAATTTGGAGACACTATCTCTACGGTGCCAAGTGTGAAATATTCACTCACTGGCCACAAAGTCTCGAATATTTGTTCATTCAAAAAGAATTAAAAATGGGACAAGGACGGTGGATAAAGTTACTCAAAGAATGTGACTTGACAATAAGCTATCACGCCAGCAAGGCAAATAAGGTAGACAATACTTTGAGTCAAACATGGGTAAGATAACCCTAGCATCACTCTCTGTGCAATCATGTCTTCTAGAAGCAGTCAAGCTAAATCAGAGTCGAGACATGACACTAGAGAAGTTCAAAGAACAAGCCAAGGAAATAAAGTCGTCAGATTTTCAAGTGGGCCCAGACATAATCTTGGGGATGAGAGGACGATTGTGTGAGCCAGACATCGACAATCTTCGATAAGAAGTGATGTTAAAGGCGCATAAGTCAACATTTCAGATCTATACCATCAGTACAAAGATGTATAGAGATTTGAAAAAAAGTTTCTGGCAAAACAGAATAAAAATAGATGTCGCCGAGTTTATATTTAAGTGACAAGTATGCCAACAAGTGAAAGTCGATCATCAGCGACATGGAGAATTACTGCAACAGTTAGAATTCCAGAATGGAAATGAGAACATATTTCCATGGATTTCGTAGTAGAATTTCCAAGTCAATACAAAGTCAAGACGTGATATGGATAATCGTAGATAGACTCACAAAATCTACGTACTTTCCACATGTTCGAAGGAATTATAATATTGACAAGTTGACTACTCTATACTTGGATAACATTATGCAGCTACATGGAGTGCCAACAATCATAATGTCGGATAGATATCCAAGATTTGTGTCACGTTTGTGGTAGAGCTTTCAAGAAGCCATGAGAACAAAAGTCACTCTTAATACGGCTGATCGCCCTTAAAATGATGGTCAAACAGAGAGAATGATTCAAATCCTAGATGGTTTGATAAGGGCATGTATCATAGACTTCAGTAGTAATTGAAGTGAACATATACCCCTGATAGAATTCGCCTACAATAACAATTATCACGTCAATATTGGGATGACTCCATTTGAAGCCTTTACGGACGGAAGTGTCGATCACCACTGTATTAGGACAAAATAAAGGAGACATCCATGACATGCCAGAACTATTCCAAACGACAATGGAAAAATTGGCCATTATCAAAGACATACTCAAGGCTGCATAGGACCAGCAAAAGAGTTAGTCTGATCTTAAAAGAAGACAAGTGGAATTCACAGTGACTGAAAATGCTTATATAAAGGTCTCATCAATGCAAGGAATCCTTAGATTTAGTAAAGCTGTAAAAGTGAATCCTCGATACGTAGGACCATTCAAAATTCTGGATAGATTGGCACGTTGGCTTACAGAATAGCATTGCCATCACATATGTCTAGAATTCATAATGTATTTCAGAAGTCCAAACTAAGGAAATACACCTCGAGCCCAGGCCATGTTATGGAAATTGAACCGCTCATGATCAAAGGTAACATGGGGAAAGAGCTGAAATATGAAGATGTCTCTATTTATATTGTGGACAAAAAGACCAAGTACCGAGATGATGTATCATTCCCTATGTCAAGGTGCAATGGTCAAACACACAGAATGAGAAAACTATTTCGGAGTTTGAAGAGAAAATGTGCAAGCAATATCCCTACCATTTAGAAAGTCAAGCCGACTCAAGTTTCGAGGACGAAACTTCTAATAAGGAGGGAGGGATGTGAGAACCCAAATTTTTGGACATGCAATTAATGAAATATAGACATATATAAGACTTTATTTTCGATTTATAATAAATTCGAAAATATTAAATAATACATGGTATTGGAGATTCCAAGCCAATAAATACATGAAATTCAAATTCCAGTGCAAATCATGTATTAATTTCGAAATAAGGCTAGGACATCAATCAAATTGGAAGGAAATATTACATACAAGGCAGCTTTTCCCAACAAAGAAGCATATCAATATTTATGGAATGAGCATCTCCAAATTTTAGAAAGAGTATCAATCGAATTATGGTAAGATTTTCATCTCACCCCTATAAATAAGAAGACACTCTCATTCAAAATTCACCCCTCATTCTAGCAAGCAAATTTCGAAATTTTGCTATTCAATTTTCGAAATTCCTCCCAAAAATTCTGCACGAGTCGTCAAAATTCTTTCAAAGTTTAGAAATTCGTTTCTTTTGCTCGAGTATTCAGAATCCAATCTCCACTAGTTCAGAATATGCTTCGGTATGTTTCGCATAACATATCCTAATTTAAGCAAAATCCAACGGTTAGTTTTTTGTTTATAGCCTTTGAAAGAAAACTGCTCAGATTTTAGGCGGGAATTCAGCATACATACGGTTTTTCTGTATGAACAGACATAAACGTCTTCCAAACCCGATCTCTACCATTCATAATATATTTAACGTACTTATGAACGTACTGTAAAATTTTGAGTCCGATCCAACGGTGAAATAAGGCGCAGTGAATTTTTAAAGACGGTTTATTTTCCGGTAGATGTGCTGCTGCGTCTTCGAGGGGTTGGTTGCATGATTCTTCTATAGTTTCAGAGTTCTTCACGTTTTCTTCCGGTCTAAGGTAAGTGGGCTTGTTTTAAAGATTAAACTTTCGTTTATGCATATTTATTTCGTTTTTTGAAAATACGGTCGAGTACGTTCTTTTCTACTCCTTTTCTTGTGTCGAATTGTCATACTGTTTTAAGCACTGTGAGGAGTCGACTGTATATGGGTGGAATCCCAACCATGACGTACCCTTACACGGTGGGGGATATAACCGCTATACGGCCTCGTCCCCTTAGAGGAGTAAAAATTAGGGACTGAGATCAGTAAACCATTGAAAGTGGATGAATCTCAGTGCTGGTAAATGTTATTCATGTGATATGAATGATGTTATGTAAGTGCAAGTCATGTGATTTTCGAAATTATACATGTTGTTATATTGTTCTCGAACGGCCCCCACTTGCTGAGTATTTCCCAAAATACTCACCCCTTACTCTACTCTCCCCAGATAAATCAGAAAAGAAAATCGAGGAGGATGAGCAAGACCAGTTTTGGGGCTGATAATAAGATGATTCAAGAAGTTTATTTTAGTTTTGGCTTAGTAAGTTGTAAAAGCTTCCGCATATTATTTTTATCATTTTAAGAATCTACGTTGTAAAGACAATATTTTGATTGATTATGAGTAATAAACTGGTTTTTGGTTTATACTGTACTACGAGGCTTGTTGTTTTCAATTGTGTGGTTGTAAAACAACGCCGGTGTCAACTAACCCCCGTCTCGGGGCCTGAAATATTTTACACCAAATCTTCGAACATAAAATTCAGTGTATACCACAGTGATTCAAGGCCTACTTATGTAGAATGAAGCTTAAGAAACCGAGAACGAATCCCTATAATTTTCGAATCTTACTGTCATTTTTCTTTAGATTTGTACACTGGATTCCAACTCGATCTCCATACTACATAGTTGACAACATCATTATGCTAGTCTCATTTGGATAGCCCGAAGGCTCATCCCGTAAATCGTTACTGCACAGATGCAATATAATAACAAAGGTAGTCCTAAAGCCGACTTTGCATGAGGCTTTGCTCAACTCCCTATGCAATACAAATAACACATGTGCAAATGTAATATCATGTGTGATGCAACCCAGGCTAAATGGATGAGTCGGGTCAGATACTCTGTCGGATTTGCTATCAAATTGAAGGAAATATGAGTCGAGCATCTGGACTGAACTTCTTTCCTTCCTGAGATTTGAGAGATCTGCGAACAAGAAAGTAACCACGTGAATGGGCGTCGGAGGGGTGTCCGGCGTGACCACTCCGATGCTTAAGTCAGCAGGGTACTCAAACAATAATATCAATGTAGCCAAGTGATGGCTGTGAGATTGTTATGGAGAGTGGGGGTAAATGAGCAATAAATGAGAGTACTTAATGTGTGTATTCAATATCTGAATCGAGAGTAAATGCAAGTAAAGAACCTGGTATTTATAGTAGAGGATGCAATGATGACCTCATTTTTTGTGTTTGAGCATTAATTATTGTAGGGCGGCTGATTATACCCTATTTTTCTGACATGTCAAATCGCATAGTAGTCACATCCAGCCTTCTTGATTTTACCAACCACTTGCACTGATGTCAGAGATAGGTCGGCTACATACATTCTGTTTATCGGCGGTATTAAATGCTTTCCTCATATCGAGGTGGCCTGGGTGGAATGCTTCCCGGCAAATATCATAGGAAACCGGACCCCTAACAGCCTGACGATCGGACGCCTCAGATATTCGCCTTCCAGGCTCCTGACGAATCCTCCCTGCAGATTCTCCTTGACGACCTGTCTATCCCACTGCCCGGGCATCGAATGTCACGGCTTTCCCTAGGCTCCTTTGTGGGACTTGATAATCCGTTTATCCCGACTCCCGGTTTATCCGTACGACCCGGGAGTTAACCATCCCCCCTGATTCGGGCACCATTCTATATCCATGTCCCAGGTCATCCATAACCCGGGACATTATGGGGCATCATCACTCCCTCCTTAAATAGTCGGGTCAGAGTCTTACTCGTTGTCCCGATTAATCATGTGTGCCCGGTCAGGCAAAGCAATTTGTCGCTTAACCTCCCGAGACGATAAAGATGCCGTCACAATCACTGATGCTGTCGTAAGCCCTAAAATTCCAACTTATCCAAATCGTTTCGTATCCCAAGGATAATCATTGTGATATCTCGATATATGTGCACGTCTTTTCGGCTATCTGGTACAACTTCCAATGTCCATCCTGACCGTTCATGCATTCAAAGATCAACAGCTGTGATCAATTCCTTCCTCCTATACATAGTAACCCATCTATTTTTCAATCATATTAGCAAATTATTAACCAAGCAGTATAATGGCCGACGCAAGTAGCTCAAGGACTCCTGATATGGCTGAGGCTTGCAAGGAATCTGCTTTGGAGGCTCGAAAAGCTGCTATGGAAGATGAAGTCTCCCATAAAATTCTTTGCTATTGGGAAAAGCTTCAGGGGGTGAAGTTTCTTTATGAAACTGGAGAAGCTACCACTTCCAGACTGGTGGCAAAGATGAAGAAATTTCGGGACCACTTGCACATAGCTGAGGGATCGGACATCTTTACTGATGGACATGTCTACCAACTAATGCTTCGGAAGGAAAGGAAAATCCTCCATCAGATTGCTGATTCAGACAGCTTCCTCAATACTTCCACCGGAGCCTTAACCGGTTGGTTGAGAAAATGGGAGGCTGCTGTAGAAGATGAATATTTTGATGTAATCCGTGCTAATTTCTGTTAAGTGGATAATATGAAAAATATTTCTTCTAGTTCGTCTCTGTAGTTTATTTTCCCAGTATATTTAAATTTCATCAGTGGATGCGTATATCATGAATTGAATAACTGACAAAGCTAACTGACATTAGTCGAAGATAAATAACGGATAAACGACAAATCGAAATATTGGGACCTCTTATATCCTGGGCTTAGAATAAGGTGTCGGGGCCTCACATCGCCCGGGCTCAGAATAAGATGTCGGGGCCTCATATCGCCTGGGCTTAGAATAAGATGTCGGGGCTTTATATTTCCCGGGCTTAGATTTCTCGTCGGTTAGGGTTCTCGGGTAGTCCACGGAGTGTCATTATGACGCATGCTTTTAGCATTTATATTGCCGAAAATCGTTTCATATTCCGAGAATCCGAGACACATTGATATTCGTGCACGTCCTTTCGTCTGCTCGGCTCAACTTCCAAAATTAATCCTGAACGTTCATGTGTTCATAGATCAACGGCTGTGATTAGCTCCCTCCTCCTGAATAAATGAGAAGGCGTTTCGATTGGTTTGAGACCTTCCGACTTCCTTAATATTAAATGTCACTTGTCTATAAATAAGACAGTAGGAATGAAGTGTGAGAATATTAGTTTAATATGTCGAGTTCAAGTGATTCCAGTGCTTGCAGTAGTACGCACGGTCAAGTATCAAACGAAATGCATCCTTATCTGGAGGATCTGAAGAGGACTATCGAAGAGTATATCTGGGTAAAGGTCATGTCCACCTGGTATAAGATTCAAGATCTCAATAACATGCACTAGAATGGTTTGGTCCTTACTCGTGCACAAAGAGCAGTGGCGAGGAAATATAGGCGAGAGCTTGAAGTAGATCGAGTTGCAGATCTAGCCAACGACCAAGTTCTGTTGCATGCGATGCTGTGGAATGAATGGCATCAGCTGAACAAGATCTCAACCGCCGAGTCCTTCACCAATCTTCGCATTCAGGAATTGACTGATTGGATAACTGAGTGGCAAGATTATGTAGCTTCGAGAATGGCGGATGTAATACGACATCGACAATTTCCTTAATAAAATTTCAATTATCGTACTTTGTTTCTTTAATCTTCTGCAAATGAATCAATGCAAACTGGATAATATATAACCGACAAGTGAAATTGGGATGTCAGGACCTAATGTCTCCTGAGCTTAAAATAAAGTGTCGGGGACTTATATCTCTCGGGCTCAAAATAAGATATCGGGTACTCACACCATCCGAGCTCATAGATAAGATGCCGAGCTCTCGCATAACCTGGACTTATAGATAAGATGCCGGGCTCTCTCACCACCCGGGCTTATAGATAAGATGCCGGGCTCTCTCACCATCCGGGCTTATAGTATTTTGTCGTTTGGTTTCCCCCGGCAGTTAATGCGATGTCATAATGACGCAGTCCCATACTGAAAAGTTGTCAGAATCTGTACGTATTCTGAGCAGATAAATGATCATGAAGCCTCGATTTATGCGCCTGTCTTTTCAAATATCTCGCCTAATTATGCCGCTCAATTTCCGAGGCTCATTTGGTCCGTCCGATTTGTTTCAGGTCAACGGTGACGATCACTCTCCTCCCCCTATATATAGTAGATGACCGATTTTTGAAAAATCACTTGCAAATCGAAACTTGTAGCGAAGGCTCTGCCAAATTTTCTCCTCAAGCTATTCCGACGTCCACTCTTGTTTTCCGGCGATTTCCACTACCAACTCTCCACCACCGTTCTTAGTAAGTCCCCTCTTCCCTACTTCGTTTCTTCATCATGTCCAATTCCACCTCATCCACATCCGGTAAGAACGTCAGGGGTCGATCGGAGGATAACTCCCCGACCCCTTCTGAAACATCCGTTCACATCCCAATAGGTATACACATTATTTCCTCCCGACCCCTTCCTAAAAAACAGGCCAAAGTGTCTTCCTCCCGACCTGCCGGGACCTCGGGCAAGGGAACAGAACAAGTAGCAGGGCCCTTGTGGTTTTCTACTGTAACTTCTACCCTTCGCTCGGGTAGTATAGAAGAGATTAGGTCTCTGGGTTCTATCCCATCCACCTATAAAATCAAAATCCCCGGGCCAAACGACAACCCGGACACCCCTCCTCCCGGCTTCCATACCTTTTTCCTAGAACAACTTAAGAGCGGGCTCCGTTTCCCGATTCACCATTTTTTCGAAAGCATCGCTCGGTATTTTGATCTTCCCATCAATCACCTCCACCCCAATGCCTTTAGGATAATGGCAGCCACTTTTGTTTTGTTTCGCATGAAATCCCTTCTGATCAACTCCTCTATTTTCCATTATTTTTATTCTTGCCGATTTAACGACGGGGTCTTTTCTTTCATGGCCCGGATGCATTATCGGTTTTTAACTGATATCTCTTCTTCTTTGAAGGGGTGGAAGACAAAATTTTTCTTTTTACAACTTCCAACCCTTCCAACCTGTGCTCTGGGCTTTCTATCCGCTCTGCCCACTCAACCTGAGCTCCCCCGAGACTTCAAACTTCTTCCTCCCTTTACCCAAGTCTGGGATGCTTTGGAGAAGCAGTCCTTCTTATCCTCTGTATTGATCGGGGGAAATAATCTGGTTCATTACGGGATTGGGTCCCGGTCTGAAGACCCTGTAGACCAGATGATAGATGAGTTTGATCATCCCGGGTCGCAGGCTGGTAAAATACTTTTCTTGGTTTATGTATCTTTTGCATGCTTAACTGTCTGACATGTCGATTTATGATGCAGCCGAAGAAAATGATCAAGACGAGTTTTCAGGAGGCTACTGCCAAGAGAAAGGCCGAGCAGAAGAAGGCCCGGGCGGAGAAGAGGGCCCGGGAAATTCAAGAGCAGGAAGGGCGTCGTGCCCGGGCCGAGGCTGGGGCCCGGGAGATGGAGGAGAACCGGGTTCGGGCAGAGACGGAAGCCCGGGAGAAAGCGATCCCCATCCGGGAGGAGCCCATATCCCCGGTCATTGAGGAAGACCAGGCGCCTCTTAATTATCGAAAGAGGAAAGCTGCTATGGAGCCGGTCATCGAGACGGTGGCCTTGGAAGATGTACCCGAGGAGATCATCCGGTCTCCTCCACTCACCGGGTCGTCTGCTGGACCATTCGGTGGAAGGCCCTGGAATCTTCCCAACATCTTCGGGGACGATGTCAGCTCGGATCTCGTGAAGATGATTCGGGGCCCTCTGCACCCTGATGAGGTGGGGCATTTACAAGGGCTCCACCCTAACGAGATGCTATGCGAAGGAGTAGCCCGGTCCTTCTCTGTAAGTATCTCTACTTGTCATCATTTGATTTTATCATATTAATTTTTTCCTAACTTTCCATGTTTACAGGGTTTGCAGATACTCATGGCCTCCTTTGAGCGAGTGGCTCAAGCTGCTAAAAAGGCCCACACACAGGCCACCTCTTCCCGGGAAATGCATGATAAGCTTCAGGAGGAAGTGAACCGACTGAAGGACCTCCATGAGCATGTCTTGGCTCGGGAGAAGGCCTGCTGGAAACAGCAAATGGACCTGGCCCAAGTGGAGCTTGCTGAGGCCCGGGCGGAGGCGAAAGCAGCAAAGGCAGAAGCTGAGTCCTCCCGCGTCCGGGCTGAGGATTTCCAGGCTGCAATAAGCCTCATGAAGACTGCCCAGGAAGAACAAATGACCAATTTTCTGAAGTCCTCAGAGTTCAAGAAGATGGTGGTTGATAAAGTCTTCCCCTACTTCAAACAGGGCTTTAACAAATGCCTGGAGCAGTTTGAAGAGGGGGTCTTGTCCCAGCGGACCGGGAGGACTTTCCATACTTGGAGAAGGCCGCTGCATCCCTCCCGGATGAGGAAGAGGAGAAGGACCAGGGTCAAGACCCCAAAATAGATTAGGACTTAGGTTTCTCTCCCTTTTTTTTATATTTCCCGGGTTTTCGGGCACCTTGTAAATTTCTTCCCGTTAATGAAAATATTCTTCTCCATATTCCTTGTGTTTGATAATTTTGAGTGAATACTTCGCTTTAAATACCCTTGTAGATTTTAATCAATCTTCTCCAAACACTTTTTAAATCGGGATATAATCCTTGATCTTTGAAGAATGATCAGGGTGCGAGTCTCCGGGCCAAGGTACAAGTCCTTGGATTTGAGATGACCGGGGTGCGGGTCCTCGGTCTTAGTAGATGACCGAGGTATGGGTCTCCGGGCCAAGGACTTAATAGATAACATGGGTGCGGGTCTCTGGGCCAGGGTACGTGTAAGGACCGTGTATCGTATTATCGTAAATCCTATGTTGATTATCGATAATTTATGAAATTGTCATGTGATTATGTATATGAGGTATATCATGACAATGGAAAATGAGAATATAAGCGTTGATAATGAAATATTGTATTAGATATTGATTAATTAACGAAATTGAAGTTGTAAGAGCTCGAGTGGGGAAGTCGGACGCCGACACAATACAAAACTAACATTCTGTACAGAACGTGTGGCGCCCAAGCGGTAGAAAATGACCGCCCGAGCGCCAGTGTAGAATAAGAATGTGCTCGGACAGAACTCTCCGTGCCCGAGCGGTAGTTTTTGACCGCCCGAGCGCAGTGCAAGTGCACTCGGAGGCAGAACATCTCGCGCTCAGGCGCGAGAATTCTACCGCCCGAGCGCGGTGTAAGTCACTCGGGGACAGAATGTCTCGCGCTCGGGCGCGAGAATTATACCGCCCGAGCGCGAGTGCGGTTGTGATAAGAATGAATTTCTCTCTTCAGATATTTCATTTTCCATTCAGTAACCTTCGAGAAAGAGAAAAGAAAACTGATTTCTATCGTCCGAAATCATCTCGAAACGTTGCCCAAACTTGGAACAAATTATATATTCGGAATCTTCGCGTCGAGAGCTTCTATTGAGGTAAGTTTCTTCCAGTTCCAGTAGCTCTAAATAACAAAGTGCTGGAATAACATGTATTTGAAATCGAGATTCTTATATGTAGTATAATAACGGCCAAGAAACTCATATTCGAAGTCGGAATTGAATTATGTTATGATATTGATTTGATATGAATTTTTAAAGTTTCAAAAGATATTTGGAACTTATATTATTGATTTTGGATCATGTTATTGATTGAAATGAATATATTATTGATGTAGATAGACTATTATACTGATATCTTCAAGCTACATCAACTGGAACGAAGAATTAAGGTATGTTGCGACCGGGTAACATACGACATGTATATGTATTATATGATATATGTTGGATTGGTTTGATTGATTGGAATGAGAATACATGTCTACATGCCTTATTTGTTGAGTTTATGTGGCATACATGACATTGTGATTTGAATATCGATGTATAAAATAAATGTTTTGTTAACACACATCGTTTGATGCATACATCGATACATGACATGCACGTTGAGCTATGATCCTTGGATACCCTGATATGATTTGATTGGATTCTGGGGTTTGTGAACACAATGCTATGTTTGGTATTACATGACCCTTAAAGCATAGACATTAGTGGCCCCGATGATTGATTGAGATTTGGGATTTGATGGCGCTTTTTTCGACGCTATCATACGAGTATCCCTTATTGAGGCCGGTGTGCCAGCTCTTGCATTGATTTGATAGCGATTCGTTTGATTCTGACATGTGCTCAGTGGATGGGCATTTGACCTGATACCTCCACAACATACATGCATTCCATACCATATATCATTGTTTAGATACTTGTGGTATATATGATGGTTGTTCCATACGGAGCTTTGCTCACCCCCAAAGGGGGCTGTTGTTGTCTTTGTGTGCGGACAATGGCAGGTACTCCAGGATATCAGGAGGCCGGAGATGGTACTTATGGAGGGAGTCACAGTTTGGGCTGAGGTTTTATGTTTTGTTCCCAGTATATATATGTATCTATATACCGGGGCATGTCCCGAGGATATGAGTTGTTTGTATATGATTGGTTTTGATTATGTGTGGGCGAGTTTTATGATATGAGATAAAATACTATTTTTAGTATTAAAATTATAGAAGAAATATTTTGGGCTCATTTTAAAGAAAATTTAAACTCGTTTTCCGCTGTAATTAATTAACCCTAATTAGATTGTGTTGTAATAACGATTAAGAGCTAAGGGCCTCACATTGTATGGTATCAGAGCATAGCTGGGAATGCTCGATTGATCTTGTGTAGACGTGAATAGGCACAAATGAATTGTGCGTATGTGTTTGATTTATTTGTATTACTTGCTCCTACTTGATTTAGTTTGAGTAAGTTATTGATGAGATTGATGATATGAGATGATGATGTGGAATTGATATTGATTTGTGATATTCATCCTTGATTTGTAGATGGATCACAAAAATGAAACTGCGAGTAGCAGTACTGAGAGGATAGTTGGGCAATTTGAAGGATTGTCCATGGATATAGTGATGGCTCGATTTCAGGATCTGAAACCACCGAGGTTCTTTGGCACTGAGAGTGCAGAAAGAGCAGAGGCTTGGTTTAAAGATATCGATCATTTGTTTAATATTGTTGAATATTCCAAGGCTTGAAGACTAAAACTTGCTCTCTATCAGTTGAAAGACCGAGCAAAATCTTGGTGAGAAGCCGCTGAGATTGGGATGTCTTCAAGGCCCAGTTTTTGGAGCAGTATTTCCCTCCTTCCTATTGTTAGAGTAGGTGTCCGTCGAGCCAAGTGTTGGCCGAGTGTTCACAATGAAACTCTATGTATAAACAATCTTTATTTTAATAATATTTGAAATTATTATTGGCACATCTTTATCTGAATACCCATGCTAGTTGCATAGATAAAGCCCTTGAATATACAAATAATAGAAAGAATATGAGATGCTCATATGATGAGTATCATGAAACTCATATTTGGAATACTGTATATTCTAAACAGTTCCTAGTCGATTCAGCCGCCGCTAAGAAGGATATAGGCCGCTCGAGTTCGAGACTAGTATCTGCGATGTGAGTACCATGTTTCATTGGTAGGGGACATCGTGATGTCCGAGCATGCAGATAGGTGCTCCTGGTAGAGTGCACTGAACAACCCTCCATGAAGGACTTTCCAAGTGGTTCTCACTTATCGAGTGGAAACGTCCTAGTTTATGGTTGTACACCATTAGTCCTTATGACCCGGGACAACATTGAGACTCTATGTGCTAGAATTACACTTTGACTTGTTTACCGACTCTCATGGGGTCATCAGGTGGCAAGGTTGGGTGTTCTGTCGAAACATATAGGAGTCGATGCATTGTAGTCGGGGATTCACCGCTTACCTTCGGGTATGGATATCCTATGTGTTCTCATGTGTATGTAGGTTGAAATCTCTGATCAGAGTATGGTGGTAATTATGAAAGGGGTTTCATAGATTACACCATCGATGCAACTACGACATGACACATAGTATCGATTCATTGACAACTCTCGATAAACCAATGGTTGTCGAATCGGTCGGGATATATGAGTTGAAGGGACCGTACTGTACGCTAATCATAATTGAATGGTTCTTGCAGGCACTATCATTTGATACCTAGGGAATCATGTAAGCGATGCTGCTAGGCGTTTAACATGATTGGTTGGGTACTATCAGAATTGAGTTCTGACGTTCTTGTTATCAAGGAGTTGATAAGTAAGAATGGAGCAATTGGGGTATGCTCGTATAAGGACATGTTTAGTCCGAATCACATGGAGATGTGAACCCACGGCTAGTTGTATCAATGAACCATTGAAGGTCACACAAGTGCTAACTTTCTAGATCCCGTTGAGAAGTAAAATAGTTCAAAGTGTTGAACGGCTAATAAATGAGTTTATAGGCATAAAGAAAAATAGAAGTATGACTTCTATGAGAGAAATGTAACTTTTAATTTATGAATGTATTCCTAAATTAAAAGTTGGCCAAGTAAATAATGTATTTGAAAATTGTGATTTTCATAAACATTATTATGGACTAAATTAAATTAATTCAAGTATTGAATTAATTAAACACTAGTGGGCCTAGTAGAGTCCAAATAATTGAATTAATTCAAGTGTTGAATTAATTAACATTGGGCCTTGTAGAGCCCAATTAGAAATAATTATTAAACTAGTGGGCTTGAGTAAAATCAAGTAAAGTTTTAAATGGACTCAAATGTGTTTGAGACATTTAAATAAAGTCAATGTGCTTTGTAAATGTTACAAGCCCACTCAAAAAAGCATGCAGTGGAGGTGAAGAGTTGGGAGGCAACTTTTTCAAATAACAAGGCTTGTGTCTAACATGATTGATTCTACTTTTTCCACAACCAAGAAAACTCACATCCCTCTCTCCTCTCCACAAGATGGCCGAAATTTTCATGGCATTTTCTCTCCAATTTTTTTTGCTTCTTCAATTGTTGAGGAAAGCATACACTTCTCAATGAAAAATGCTCTAATTTTTCTAGTGCAAAATTAGAGTGGTTCTAGCTTGTTGGTGGTGGACCTAATTTTGAAGGAAAGATTCAAGAACAAGGGGAAGCTTGTAGATTGTCATCCTTTGAAGAGCTTAGTTGTTTGACAACTAAGTTGGAGCCATAATCAATCCTTGTGATTGATAGGTAACGATTTCTCAACACCCTATGTATGACAAAGGTGTTTAGTATATGTTACACACTAGTACAAATGTGCTCGATTTTTCTCTTACAAAAACCGATAATTTTGTACCTTCCGTTGCGCATTCGGGCACTTAAAATCGATCCCTTTCAAATGGTATCAGAGCTAAGGGTACTAGTTTTTGTGTAGCATATACATAATATTATATTGAGGGCAATTTCTAACCGATTGAGATGAAAATTTGCAACAAAAATCAAGGCAATGCAAGGGATTTTTCGGGCAGCAACTTGCTGCCCATTTCGGGTAGCTCGGGCAGCCCGAATCCCCCCCTTTTAAAAATAAAAAAAAATATTTTTGGCATGTTGGCCGGAATCCGGCGACGGAGCTCCAACGACGGTAATGACGACTAGGGTTTTCAAAAGGTGTTTTGAAATATCAAAGTGTCATGGGCCTTGAGTTGTTGGGTCATTGGATGGCTAATATATTTGTGAATTTTAAATGAGCCAACATGTTTTTGGTGAAAAATGAGTTTTTGAGCCTTTAAGTTTAAAAGTACAAAAGTTGCAAATTTTTCTCATAAAATAAATAATTGAAGTTGGACTTTAATTATTTATAGTAAATTGTGATTTACAAAAAATTCGGTTATAAATAAATTAATTAGAAAGTAGACAAAAGAGTTTGTATACTTTGTTAATTTAGTTTATAATCATGGCGGTTAGTGATTGGATCAAGATATATAATATTGGATCATTTAATTATAGTGATAATTAATTGATGGTGTATGATATGTGATATTATGCATGAAAGATGATCAAAAGCCCAAGCCCAATTTGCTAGGTGTATACTAGGATATTTTGTGTTGAATGATTGTAATAATTATCAAATTTAAAGTGGGCTTGGTTTATGGCCCGTTCCCATCCCCATGAGATGTATCCCTATTTGCCATGGATATTTATTTGTAAATATTAGTATAGTGGATGATCAAGATTGGAAGATGGTGGCAATGATGATTATGAAGATGTAAATAATGGAAGCTAATGTAATAGTTGAATTTGCATCCCTTGCATTACCCTAGGATTGGACCTAGGCCCGTGTTTAGCTCACACGGGCCATTAGTATTGGGGCGTTTGATCATCCTTGTTTGTTTACTGTTTATAATATATGCATGATATGTTATAAATAATGAGTATGTGCGTTATTATTATGATAATAACAAAGTTGCATGAATCCGGCAAACATACGATCAAACATGGCGAGCTTTTAAATAAAATTAATGATGAGACCTTTCAAAATAAAAAAAAACCCTCATTTTGAATAAGATTCAAAATTAATATCAAGCCCGAAAAGGGGAATTATAAATTTGTTTATAATTTCCATGTCTTCCATCTACAATGGGTGCATGATGAACGCTACCTGTGCTCGGGGCTCGGCTCATATTATTGGAGGGGCCCTGGGTGCCGGAAAGCTGTGACATCCATTGACATGGTGATGTGAACTACGTGGAACTCCCATGATTTCGGCTCATATTATTGAGGGAACTCATGGCGACCGTCCATTAAGGTTCAACATCAATGGGTAAGGCTTGACACGTATAGATGAACGACGTCATATTATTGGGTCCTAATCAAACGTGAGACAAAAGTTTACGTAGAGGGTTGCATGAAGATGCAATTGAAAACTACCTTTTAGGAATTGTGATTGACTGATATTATTCGGGATCATAATTTGCTAATTGGACCTTACGTACCTACTGAGGAAAGGAGTTTCCCAGTTTTCACTAGAGGGTAGTGAAAGATGTCAAAACAGTGAGAGTAAACATTTATTAAGTAAAAGTCCATACTTTATATCTTACTAAATATTTTAAAATAGTGATTAACATTTATCTGTTATACTTTTCAGTGCAAAATTTGACAATGTCTTCGATTCGCAATCCGCTATCCGCAATACTCGAAAAACACGTGTTAACTGGACCTAATTACCTCACTTGGCTAAGAGACCTAAAAATTGTCTTAAAATTCGGAAAGGATAGCATATACACTGACTGAGTCGCCCCCTGTTGAGGCTCCGACTGACTGCACTCCTGAGGAATTGCAGACTTACAAGAAATGGTGTGACCATGACTTGAAAGCCAGGTGTTATATGCAAGCTTCTATGAATGATGAGCTGCAGAGGCGTTTTGAGGATGCAAAGAATGCTGCTGACATTCATTTGAACCTCAAGGAGCTCTTTGGTGAGCAGACTCGGCCTCTTAGGCATGCTACCGTCAAGGAGCTGATCACTTTGCGCATGCGAGATGGGGCCTCGGTCCATGAGCATGGCCTGAAGTTGATTGGGCTCGTGGACAAGCTCGTTGGCATGGATCTGATCTTGCCTTCGGAGTTGACCACCGACGTGTTGCTGTTATCATTGCCTAGCTCATTTGATCCTTTTATGGTGAACTTCAACATGAACAAGATGGAGCCGACCCTTGAGGAGTTGGTGAATATGCTTGTTACGTTTGAATCAACCATCAAGAAAGAGAAGTTGGTTCTTTATGTGGGTTCTTCATCTCTGGTACGAAGATTGATCCACATGGGAAGGGAAAGAAGCGTTCTTTCCAACATCCCAAGAAGAATGTGCCCTTGATGAGGCAATCTCCGAATCCCTTTGAGGCAGCCACACCAGTTAAGGCTGACAAGATTGCTGATGTATGTAATCACTACAAGAAGCCTGGACATTGGAGGCGTAACTGCAGGGAATATCTTGCCCAGAAGAGTTCTGGAAACGGTATGTTCTAAATTGAAGTAAACATTTCAATTAACTCTACTTCTTGGGTATTAGATACCGGTTGTGGCTCACATCTCTGTAATGAGTTACAGGTGATGGGAAGAAGTAGGAAGCTTAGGGAAGGTGTGACCTTCTTGAGAATGGGCAATGGAGCAAGAGTTGCTGCCAAGGCTGTTGAAGATGTTTACTTATTGTTGAACAATAGTTTTAAGTTAATTTTATGAGATGTTTTGTTTGTACCTAATTTTGTGAAAAACATTGTTTCCATTTCTATGCTGATAAAAATGGATATTCTTGTTTATTTAGCAAATGTGTTTGCAATATTTACAAGAATGAATGTTTGATTGGTACTGGTGAACTTGAAAACGATCTCTATAACTTAAAATTGAAAGATATTCCACTAAATGTCCATTCAAAGGCAGACACCATATGAGATATGGATGAGTAAGCCTCCCAAGTATTCTTATCTTAGAATATGGGGGTGCCCTACTTATATGAAGCAGGCAGTGGAAGATAAATTGGAAAGTCGATCCATTTTATGCTACTTTGTGGGATATCTAAGGAATTCAGTTGGATATAATTTCTATCATCCCCAAGAAACAAAGGTGTTTGTTTCTAGGAATGCAACCTTTTTGGAAAAAAAAGTTTCTATTGGATAGAAAAGGGGAGATGATAGAACTCGAAGAGGTTCGAGAGACACCCACAATTATAGAACCCACACCCGAAGAGCCAAGAGAGGAGATACAAGCTCCTAGAAGATCCGAGAGAGTCTCGAGACCACCTATGAGGTATGGTCTGCTTCTTGAAGAGGGCCATGATGAGCCTAACCATGGATGTGATCCAAGGACCTTCAAGAAAGCGTTATCTGATGCCGATTCATCCAAGTGACTTGAAGCAATGGGATCTGAGATGAATTCCATGCATTCGAACCAAGTGTGAAATCTCGTGGATCCACCTGAGGGAATTGTTCCCATAGGGTGTAAATGGATTTACAAGAGGAAACTTGGGGCGGATGGGAAGGTATTGACCTTCAAGGCGCGATTGGTGGCAAAAGGATATACTCAAAGACAAGGAGTTGACTTTGAGGAAACATTTTCTCCAATTGCAATTGTTCAAGTCGATAAGGATATTGCTAGCCATAGCTGCATGGTATGACTATGAGATATGGCAGATGGATGTCAAGACAGCCTTTCTTAATGGGGATATTAAGTAAGAAATTTACATGTCTCAACCTGAAGGGTTTACATCTATCGGAAGTGAGCATATGGTATGCAAACTTCAAAGATCTATTTATGGTCTAAAGCAGGCATCTAGGAGTTGGAACCTTAGATACGACAGTACAATCAAAGAGTTTGGTTTTACTAAGAATCCTGAGGAACCCTGTGTGTATAAGAAGGTCAGTGAGAGTGCTGTGACATTCCTTGTGCTTTATGTTGATGACATTCTACTCATTGAGAATGATGTAGGGATGTTGCAATCAACTAAGATATGGTTAGCGAGTAAGTTCTCGATGCAGGACTTGGGTGAAGCATCTTTTGTATTGGGAATACAGATCTATAGAGATAGATCAAGAAGATTGCTTGGTCTCACCCAGTCCACATACATTGATACCATCGTGAAGCGGTTCTCGATGGATGAGTCCAAGAGAGTACATCTATCAATGTGTCATGGCGTGTCCCTATCCAAGTCTATGTCTCCCAAGACTGATGCAGAGATAGCGGCAATGACAAGCATTCCTTATGCATCTGCGATTGGTAGCATCATGTATGGGATGATATCTACACGTCCTGACGTGGTTTTTGCACTAAGTGTAGTGAGTAGATATCAATCGAACCCTGGTCTTCCACACTGGAAAGCTGTGAAAGACATCCTCAAGTATTTGAGAAGGACCAATAAGTTGTTCTTGGTCTATGGGGGTGGAGAACTAAAATTGGAAGACTATACCGACTCTAGCTTCCAAAGCGATATCGATGACTTGAAGTCAACATCTGGTTTTGTATTCATGCTCAATGGTGCTGCTGTCTCTTGGAAGGGTTCCATGCAAGACAGTACTACGGATTCCACCACTGAGGCCGAATACATTGCTGTATCAGATGCAGCAAAGGAGGCTGTTTGGATAAGGAATTTCGTCCAAGAGTTGGATGTCATTCCTAATGGAGTTGCTCCTGTCCCGGTGTTGTGTGACAACACGGGAGCTTTAGCTCAAGCAAAGGAGCCAAGGTCACATCAGAAGTCCAAACATGTATTGAGAAAGTACCACATCCTCCGAGAGATCGTGGAAAGAGGAGATGTCTCGATTGACAAAGTCGGCTCCGCAGATAATGCCGTTGATCCACTAACTAAGCCTTTACCTGGACCATTATTCGAGTAGCATCGCGAATTGATGGGTTTGAAGCATATGGGTAGTTGGCTCTAGTGCTAGTGGGAGATTGTTAGAGTAGGTGCCCGTCGAGCCAAGTGTTGGCCGAGTGTTCACAATGAAACTCTATGTATAAACAATCTTTATTTTAATAATATTTGAAATTATTCTTGGCACATCTTTATCTGAATACCCATGCTAGTTGCATAGATAAAGCTCTTGAATATACAAATAGTAGAAAGAATATGAGATGCTCATATGATGAGTATCATGAAACTCATATTTGGAATACTGTATATTCTAAACAGTTCCTAGTCGATTCAGCCGTCGCTAAAAAGGATATAGGCTGCTCGAGTTCGAGACTAGTATCTGCGATGTGAGTACCATGTTTCATTGGTAGGGGACATCGTGATGTCCGAGCATGCAGATAGGTGCTCCTGGTAGAGTGCACTGAACAACCCTCCATAAAGGACTTTCCAAGTGGTTCTCACTTATCGAGTGGAAACGTCCTAGTTTATGGTTGTACACCATTAGTCCTTATGACCCGGGACAACATTGAGACTCTATGTGCTAAAATTACACTTTGACTTGTTTACCGACTCTCATGGGGTCATCAGGTGGCAAGGTTGGGTGTTCTGTCGAAACATATAGGAGTCGATGCATTGTAGTCGGGGATTCACCGCTTACCTTCGGGTATGGATATCCTATGTGTTCTCATGTGTATGTAGGTTGAAATCTCTGATCAGAGTATGGTGGTAATTATGAAAGGTGTTTTTCATAGATTACACCATCGATGCAACTACGACATGACACATAGTATCGATTCATTGACAACTCTCGATAAACCAATGGTTGTCGAATCGGTCGGGATATATGAGTTGAAGGGACCGTACTGTACGCTAATCATAATTGAATAGTTCTTGCAGGCACTATCATTTGATACCTAGGGAATCATGTAAGCGATGCTGCTAGGCGTTTAACATGATTGGTTGGGTACTATCAGAATTGAGTTCTGACGTTCTTGTTATCAAGGAGTTGATAAGTAAGAATGGAGCAATTGGGGTATGCTCGTATAAGGACATGTTTAGTCGAATCACATGGAGATGTGAACCCACGGCTAGTTGTATCAATGAACCATTGAGGGTCACACAAGTACTAACTTTCTAGATCCCGTTGAGAAGTAAAATAGTTCAAAGTGTTGAACGGCTTATAAATGAGTTTATACGCATAAAGAAAAATAGAAGTATGACTTCTATGAGAGAAATGTAACTTTTAATTTATGAATGTGTTCCTAAATTAAAAGTTGGCCAAGTAAATAATGTATTTGAAAATTGTGATTTTCATAAACATTATTATGGACTAAATTAAATTAATTCAAGTGTTGAATTAATTAAACACTAGTGGGCCTAGTAGAGTCCAAATAATTGAATTAATTCAAGTGTTGAATTAATTAACATTGGGCCTTGTAGAGCCCAATTAGAAATAATTATTAAACTAGTGGGCTTGAGTAAAATCAAGTAAAGTTTTAAATGGACTCAAATGTGTTTGAGACATTTAAATAAAGTCCATGGGCTTTGTAAATGTTACAAGCCCACTCAAAAAAGCATGCAATGGAGGTGAAGAGTTGGGAGGCAACTTTTTCAAATAACAAGGCTTGTGTCTAACATGCTTGATTCTACTTTTTCCACAACCAAGAAAACTCACATCCCTCTCTCCTCTCCACAAGATGGCCGAAATTTTCGTGGCATTTTCTCTCCCATTTTTTTTGCTTCTTCAATTGTTGAGGAAAGCATACACTTCTCAATGAAAAATACTCTAATTTTTCTAGTGCAAAATTAGAGTGGTTCTAGCTTGTTGGTGGTGGACCTAATTTTGAAAGAAAGATTCAAGAACAAGGGGAAGCTTGTAGATTGTCATCCTTTGAAGAGCTTAGTTGTTTGACAACTAAGTTGGAGCCATAATCAATCCTTGTGATTGATAGGTAACGATTTCTCAACACCCTATGTATGACAAAGGTGTTTAGTATATGTTACACACTAGTACAAAGGTGCTCGATTTTTCTCTTGCAAAAACCGAAAATTTTGTACCTTCCGTTTCGCATTCGGGCACTTAAAATCGATCCCTTTCACCTATTATACTGCTCAGGAGAATGAATTTAATAGTCTGCAGCAGGGAACGATGACTGTTGCTGAGTCTGCTTCGAAGTTTTCTACTCTGTTGAAGTATGCACCTCACGTAGCTGGGAATGCAAAAGCGAAATATAACAGATTTGTGAATGGATTGCAACCTGCTTTATATACTTTTGTTGTTTCTGGATTGCCTATCAGCTACGCAGAGGCGGTTGAACGAGCCAAGGCAGCCGAGGCTGGACTCAGGCGAAGAGGTCCACAGTATACTCCTCCACCACCAGTGTCAGCTCAGCAGCCTACATTGCGCCCGAGAGGTAAAAAGTTCAAGAAGACTGGTACTGTTTCTTCGTCTTCTTCGAGTTCGAGTGGATCCCAGAGAGGGAGTCCTGTGATTGCTCCTTATTGTAGTCATTGTGGGGGTAAACATACTATCGAGCAGTGTCGAGGTATGTTTGGCATTTGTTGTCAGTGTGGGCAGGAAGGCCATTTCTCTCGAGTATGTCCGAACAGTGGTACGTCTTCGTCTCAACCCCAGCCAGGATTAGAGGTGGCCTCAGTATGATGAGACCTGCTGTTCCTGTTCTCTCTTTTCAGCAGTCAACTGTTCCACGATATCGAGGACCAGGTGATCAGACTGCCCAGGTTCCTCCTCAAGTTCGAGTGTATGCTATGACTGAGGATCAGGCGAAAGAAGCTCCTGGTGGTGTGATTGCAGGTATTTGCATGCTTTGCGATTATCCTGCACGTATTTTATTTGATACATGAGTATCTCATTCATTCATATCTCATGCATTTGTTGCATCTCACGGTATTGAGTGTACCCCATTGTATGATACATTATCGATAGTCACGCCAGCAGGAAAGATTATTTTGTCTGAGCAAGTTGTGCATAATTGTGTATTGATATATGAGGACAATGTGATATTTCTGAATTTGATTGTCCTTCCAATGTACGACTTTGATTGTATTGTTGGCATGGATATCTTGACGACAAATCGAGCTACTCTTAATTGTTTTCATGGAGTGGTTCGATTTCGACCTGTTGATAGACTCAAGTGGAATTTTTATGGCAAAGGATCCCAAGCCAAAATTCATTAGTATCCTCTTTGGAAATGTCTCGACTTTTGACTAGCGGAGATGAGGGTTATCTTATCTACGCTATTGATGTCTCTAAGAAGGAACCTTCTTTATCTGAGATTCCTAGTTGCGAAAGAGTTTCCAGATATATTTCCCGATGAGATTCCTGATTTTCCTCCTCATCGAGAAGTTGAGTTTAGTATTGATCTTTTGCCGGGGACTGCTCCCATATCTAAAGCTCTTTATCGCATGGCACCATTGGAATTGAAAGAACAATTACAGGATCTTCTCGATAAGGGATATATTCGACCGAGTGTATCACCTTGGGGAGCTCCAGTTTTATTTGTTCGAAAGAAAGATGGTACTATGCGAATGTGTATCGATTATAGGCAATTGAATCGGGCTACTGTGAAAAACAAGTACCCACTTCCTCGTATTGATGATTTATTTGATCAGCTTCAGGGTACTTCTGTTTACTCTAAGATTGATCTTCGTTCTGGATATCATCAAGTACGAGTTCGAGATGAAGATGTGCCCAAAACTGCTTTTCGTACTGAGGTATGGCCACTATGAGTTTTTGGTTATGCATTTTGGTCTCACGAATGCTCCTGCTGTTTTTATGGATCTAATGAATCGCGTCTTGCGAGATTATCTTGATCGATTCGTTATTGTATTTATTGATGATATTCTTGTATATTCGAAATCGAAAAAGGAGCATACTGAACATCTGAGACTGGTACTTCAAACTCTTCGTACTATTCATTAATATGCTAAATTGTCCAAATGTGAATTCTAGGATGGACAAAGTGATATTTTTGGGCCACGTCATTTCGAGACATGGCATATATGTTGATCCTGCGAAGGTCGAAGCTGTATTGAATTGGCCAAGACCTACGAATGTTCCTGAGATCCGTAGCTTCATGGGTTTAGCTGGATATTATCGTCGTTTTATTGAAGGGTTTTCGAAGATAGCTAAACCTATTACTCAACTGACACAGAAGAATCAGCGATTCATTTGGTCAGATGAATGTGAAGATAGTTTTCTTGAATTGAAGACGAGATTGACCACAGCACCTGTGCTTACTATTCCCTCAGGTACCGGAGGATTTGTTGTGTGCACAGATGCATCTGGTAAAGATTTGGGCTGTGTTGTGATGCAACACGGCAAAGTGGTTGCTTATGCGTCTCGTCAATTGAAATCTCATGAAACACGTTATCCTGTTCATGACATTGAATTGGTTGCCATTGTGTTTGCTTGGAAGATCTGCCGCCATTATTTGTACGGAGAAAAGTTTGTTATATATTCAGATCATAAGAGTCTGAAATATCTCTTTTGTCAATCTGATTTGAATATGAGGCAACGCAGGTGGATGGATCTCCTGAAGGATTTTGATTGTGAGATTTAATATCACCCTGGATCGGTGAATGTTACTGTGGATGCCCTTAGTCGGAAAGTTTATGATTCTGTTTTAAGCATCTGTTTGTCGCCAAGGTACATGAAGATATATGTACTTCTGGTTGGACTTTTCACTCGAATTGGAATTCTGTCACTGTCTCAGCATTGCAAATTGAGCCGAACTTGATATCGAAAATACGAAAGGCCCAACAAAGCGATGCTCAGATCCAAAAGTCGAAAAAACTTGTATCTGCAGGACATCAGTCTGGATTCCAGATTTTTTCTGATAGTTCTTTACGACTTAATGGTCGCCTGGTAGTCCCTAATGATTCTGATTTGAAATCTGCCCTTCTTCGAGAAGCACGTTGTAGCAAATACAGTATTCACTCTGGAGGTCGAAAAATGTATTTGACATTGAGACCTCAATTCTGGTGGAAACGTATGAAGAACGACATTGCTGAGTTTATTTCGAAATGTCTTGTCTGCCAGCAAGTGAAAGCCGAGAGAATGAAACCTGGAGGATTGCTCCATAGTCTTGAAATCCCGAAATGGAATTGGGAACTTATTGCTATGGATTTTGTGACTCATTTACCTCGTTCGCCCAAGGACTGTGATGCTATTTGGGTTATTATTGATCGGCTTTCAAGATCTGCACATTTCATTCCGTATGAGCGGACTTATCCTTATAAGAGAATGGCCCGTTTATACATCGAGAGTATTGTGAGACTGCACGGTGTGCCAGTCTTGATTATATCTGATCGTGATCCCAGATTTGCTTCTAAATTCTGGGGTAGTTTCCAGGAAGCGATGGCGCGTTTGGCTACGAGTACTGCTTATCATCCTCAAACCGATGGCCAGACTGAGCGTACAATTCAAACGTTGGAAGATATGTTACGTGTTATTGTGATGGATTTCAGAATGGGATGGACAAGATGCTTATAATAATATTTATTCAAACGAGTATTGGTATGGCACCGTTTGAAGCTCTATATGGGAGACGATGTAGATCACCGTTATTCTGAGATGAAATTGGTGAGAGACAATTGATTGGACCTGAAATGATACAAGAAATGAATGATAAGGTTCAGTTGATTCGACAGCGAATGAAAGCTGCTCAGGATCGTCAAACGAGTTATGCGAACAAACGAAGACGACCCTTGGAATTCCAGAAAGGTGACAAAGTGTTTTTGAAAATATCTCCCTTTAGAGGTACTGTTAAATTCGGCATACGAGGGAAATTATCTCCTCGATATGTTGGTCCATATGAGATCCTTGATCGTGTTGGTGATCTTGCTTATCGATTGGCATTGCCACCAGCTCTATATGCCATTCACGATGTATTTCATGTTTCTATGCTGAGGAAATATGAACCAGATCCATCACATGTACTTGCACCATGATGAGGTTGAACTTGATGCTTCTCTTTCCTATGTTGAACAACCTGTTCGCATTATGGATCGAAAGGAAAAGATATTGCGAAATAAATCGATTCCGCTAGTTCGAGTACAATGGACACGGCATGGTGTGGAAGAGTCGACGTGGGAATTGGAGAGAAAGATGCGAGATTCATATCCGCATTTGTTTGATTCTCTTCCATCTGTTCCATTGTATTCAATGTATACTAATCCGTTTACTGATTTTAGTTTTGATATGTACTATAACTGGTGACATATATATGTTTGCCAATGTTATGTATATAGAGATGTTTGAGATTTCGAGAACGAAATCTTTTAAGTAGGGGGAGAAATGTAAGGATCGTGTATCGTATTATCGTAAATCCTATGTTGATTATCGATAATTTCTGAAATTGTCATGTGATTATGTATATGAGGTATATCATGACAATGAAAAATGAGAATATAAGCGTTGTTAATGAAATATTGTATTAGATATTGATTAATTAACGAAATTGAAGTTGTAAGAGCTCGAGTGGAAAAGTCGGACGCCGACACAATACAAAACTAACATTCTGTACAGAACGTGCGGCGCTCGAGCGGTAGAAAATGACCGCCCAAGCGCCAGTGTAGAATAAGAATGTGCTCGGACAGAACTCTTCGCGCCCGAGCGGTAGTTTTTGACCGCCCGAGCCCGGTGCAAGTGCACTCAGGGGCAGAACATCTCGCGCTCGGGCGCGAGAATTTTACTGCCCGAGCGCGGTGTAAGTCACTCGGGGACAGAATGTTTCGCGCTCGGGCGCAAGAATTCTACCGCCCGAGCGAGAGTGCGGTTGTGATAAGAATGAATTTCTCTCTTCAGATATTTCATTTTCCATTCAGTAACCTTCGAGAAAGAGAAAAGAAAACTGATTTATATCGTCCGAAATCACCTCGAAACGTTGCCCAAACTTGGAACAAATTATATTTTCGGAATCTTCGCGTCGAGAGCTTCCTATTGAGGTAAGTTTCTTCCAGTTCCAGCAGCTCTAAATACCAAAGTGATGGAATAGCATGTATTTGAAATTGAGATTCTTATATGTAGTAGAATAACCGACAAGAAACTCATATTCGAAGTCGGAATTGAATTATGTTATGATATCGATTTGATATGAATTTTTAAAGTTTCAAAAGATATTTGGAACTTATATTATTGATTTTGGATCATGTTATTGATTGAAATGAATATATTATTGATGTAGATAGATTATTATACTGATATCTTCAAGCTACATCAACTGGAACGAAGAATTGAGGTATATTGCGACCGGATAACATAAGACAGGTATCTGTATTATATGATATATGTTGGATTGGTTTGATTGATTGGAATGAGAATACATGTCTACATGCCTTATTTGTTGAGTTTATGTGGCATACATGACATTGTGATTTGAATATCGATGTATAAAATAAATGTTTTGTTAACACACATCGTTTGATGCATACATCGATACATGACATGCACGTTGAGCTATGATCCTTGGATACCCTGATATGATTTGATTGATTCTGGGGTTTGTGAACACAATGCTATGTTTGGTATTACATGACCCTTAAAGCATAGACATTAGTGGCCCCGATGATTGATTGAGATTTGGGATTTGATGGCGCTTTGTCGACGCTATCATACGAGTATTCCTTATTGAGGCCGGTGTGCCAGCTCGAGCATTGATTTGATAGCGATTCGTTTAATTCTGACATGTGCTCAGTGGATGGGCATTTGACCTGATACCTCCACGACATACATGCATTGCATACCATATATCATTGTTTAGATACTTGTGGTATATATGATAGTTGTTCCATACGGAGCTTTGCTCACCCCCAAGGGGGGCTGTTGTTGTCTTTGTGTGCGGACAATGGTAGGTACTCCATGATATCAGGAGGCCGGAGAGGGTACTTCTGGAGGGAGTCACAGTTTGGGCTGAGGTTTTATGTTTTGTTCCTAGTATATATATGTATCTATATACCGGGGCATGTCCCGAGGATATGAGTTGTTTGTATATGATTGGTTTTGATTATGTGTGGGCGAGTTTTATGATATGAGATAAAATACTATTTTTAGTATTCAAATTATAGAAGAAATATTTTGGGCTCATTGTAAAGAAAATTTAAACTCGTTTTCCGCTGTAATTAATTAACCATAATCAGATTGTGTTGTAATAACGATTAGGAGCTAAGGGTCCCACACACGGGTCCCTGGACTTAGTAAATAACCAGGGTGCGGGTCCCTGGACTTAGTAGACATTTCCTTGAACAATTTCTTTATTTGATGTGGAAACAGTGGATACAAGTTTTTTTAAACATAATATTTCTTCAAATGAAAAGCATTCCATGGCCTTTTAAAAGTTTGTCCCTGAGAATCTTCGAGATAATAAGCTGCCCCCGAGCTGACTCTTCGAATTATTTTGAAGGGTCCTTCCCACCTTGCTTCCAATTTCCCTACATCACCCACTGGTTTGACCTTCTTCATGACCAGGTCCCCTACTTGAAAATCTCGTGATCGAACATGCTTGTTGTAAGATTTTATTACCCGGCTACGATAAGCTTCCATTCGAATGGCTGTTCTATCTCTCTTTTCTTCAAACAGATCAAGTTCAATGGCCCGGGATTGATCATTGTTGCTCGGGTAAGATTCCACCCGAGTAGAAGATTGCCCAATCTCCACAGGTAGGACTGCTTCTGAACCATAAACCAGACTGTAGGGAGTTTCCCGAGTAGTTGTTCGTGGTGTAGTTCGATACCCCCATAATATACTCGGCAGTTCTTCCACCCAATCTTTACCCTTCCCATGGAGCCGGGCTTTTAATGCTTGCACAATGATTCTATTAATTACTTCAGTTTGGCCATTAGCTTGAGGGTATGCTACTGAGGTGAAAGATTGAATAATCTTCATTTCTTGACACCATGAAGTGATTTTCTTTCCCTGGAATTGTCTCCCATTGTCTGAAATCAATTTTCTCGGGATGCCAAATCTGCAAACGATATTCTTCCAAAGAAATTTCATGACTTCATCCTCAGTAATCTTGGCTAAGGGCTCAGCCTCTATCCACTTGGAGAAATAATCCACAGCCACAAGAAGGAACTTTTTCTGTGCCCGGGCTATGGGGAAGGGACCCACAATATCCAAACCCCATTGGTCAAAAGGGCATGATACGGAGATTGGTTGCATACTAGCAGCTGGGCGATGATGAAAATTGGAATAGTGTTGACAACCCTGGCATTTTTGAACAAATCGGGCAGCATCCTGATTCATTTGGGGCCACCAGAATCCGGCCAAGATAGCTTTTCGAGACAGAGAAGTCCCACCGAGGTGTTCACGACAGCATCCTTCGTGTATTTCCCGGAGGACATACTCCACCTCATCTTCTGTAAGCATTTGAGTAATAGGCCTTGATATGATCGTCTGTATAAAACATCATTCAAAAAGACGAACCTGGGCGCTTTTTTTTTAATTCTTGTTGCCCGGGCCCGTTCTTCTCGGGAGCTTGCCATGGACTATATATTCAACGATATGAGTCATCCACGAGCTTTTTTGGAATGGGGGTACTTCTTCATCAATAGACAGCACTAGCCGGGTGAAACAGAGAATTTTCCTGGGTGCTTATATCTGTCATGGAAGCAGCCAATTTGGCTAAGGTGTCAGCTTCCGCATTTTCCTCCCTAGGAATTTGCTCGATACTCCAGTCAGTCAGAGACGCTGCCTGGGCAGTGATGAGCCTCGAATATTTGAGAATTTTTTCGTTCCTGGCCTCATACACTCCTTTGATTTGTTGCGTGACCAGCTAAGAGTCAGAATAAATAATGACCCGGGAAGCACCGACTTCCCGAGCAGCCTGCAACCCAGCTAAAACAGCCTCATACTCCGCTTCGTTATTTGTGACCCTGGAATCGATCCTCAAATCCAGCTTGATTTTCTCTTCTGATGGGGAAACCAGGACCACCCCCACTCCACATCCTGCTAAATTTGATGCACCATCAACAAACACCCTCCAGACCTCTTCTTCTACTGGTTGAGTCATTTCTATTAAAAAATCTGTCAATGCTTGGGCTTTTATAGCAGCTCGGGGTTTGTATTCAATGTCATATTCCCCGAGTTCCACAGTCCATTTAACCATTCTTCCGGAGACCTCGGCATGGGTCATGATCCTCTAGAGTGGGGAATTAGTGAGGACCACAATGGGATGTGAGAGAAAATAAGGCCTCAACTTCCGAGCAGTCATTACTAGGGCCAATTCTATTTTTTCCAACTCACTGTATTTTAATTATGCTCCTCGAAGGGCGTGACTGACATAATATATCGGTTTCTGATCGGCTTCTTCTTCCCGGACAAGCACAGAACTAACAGCAAATTCAGTGGCGGAGAGGTGGACCCATAATTTTTCCCCGGGCTCGGGCTTGGCCAGAACAGGCAATTCAGCCAGATGTTTCTTCAAGTCTTGAAAAGCCTGTATCGCATTTGTCGTCTCAACCGAATTTTTGCGCTTTTCTCAGGACTTGGAAAAACAGGATAACCCCGATGGGCATATCGGGAGATGAAGCGTGACAGGGCAGCAATCCTCCCGGTTAACTTTTGCACATCTCGGACAGATTGAGGAGAAGGCATGTCCATTATTGCTTTGATTTTTTCAGGGTTGACTTCGATTCCCCCGTCAGTTACCAAGAAACCCAAGAATTTACCACTTCTGACCCCGAACACACATTTGCCCGGGTTGAGCTTTATTCCGTATTGCTTCAAAGTGGTGAATGTTTCAGCTAGATCATCAACAAAGTGGGAGATTTCCCGGGTCTTGATTAAAATGTCGTCCACATACACCTCAATATTCCGACCTATTTGCTTTTGGAAGACAAGATTCATCAGGCGTTGGTATGTAGCCCCTGCATTCTTTAATCCAAAAGGCATAACAACATAGCAGAAGATGCCCCCGGAGGTGATAAAACTGGCTGTATCTTGATCTTCCAGTGCTAAGGGGATTTGGTGATACCCCTGATATGCATCCAGGAAGCCTTAATAACTCGCATCCAGAAGTGGAAGCTACCAGCTGATCAATCCGGGGGAGTGGATAGCAGTCCTTGGGGCAGGCTTTATTCAGGTCCCTGAAATCAACACACATTCTCCACTTCCCAGTGGATTTTGGGACGAGGACCACATTTGATAGCCAGATAGGAAATTGGACTTCCCTGATATGCCCGGCCCTCAGCAACTCTCCCACTTGCTCTTCAATTACTTTATCTTTTTCAGGGCCAAAATGCCTCTTCTTTTGCTTCACGGGCCGGGATCCCGGGAGGATATTCAATTTATGCTCGGCTACTTGGGGCGAGATCCCGGTTAGCTCCTGTTGAGACCAGGCGAAAACACTTAGGTTAGTTTTTAAACATTGTAAGAGATTTACCCGGGTGGACGTGCTGATGTCTCGGGCCACCCGGACGTGCTTTCCTGGCTCAATTTCCACCACTTCTTGCTCTTCTTCAGCAACAAAATGCACTTCTCTCCTTGGCCCCTTCTTCCTGACATTCCTTCTTCTTCCTTTCCCTCATTTCCTTCTTCTGGTCTACCCGAACAGTCTCTCCATAACATCTCCGAGATGAGGGTTGGTCTCCCTTGACTTCTCCGACTCGTCCTCGAACTGGAAATTTGATTTTCTGATTATAAGTGGAGGCCACAGCTCTCATCTCATTCATAGCTGGCCTCCCCAATATGATATTGTACGAGGACGGGGCATTCACCACTGTAAAAACAGTCATCACGGTCTTCCTCAAGTTTCCAGTTCCCAAGGTCAGGGACAGGGTGATTTCCCCCTCAGGATACACAGCATGTCCAGCAAAACCAAACAAGGCAGTCTCAACCGCCTCTAATTGATACTCATGTAAATCCATTTGGACCAGGGCTTCCTTAAAGATGACATTGACAGAGCTGCCATTGTCAACGAATACTCTTAACACATCATAGTTAGCCACTCGGGCCTGAATGACAAGAGCGTCATTGTGGGATAGACTAACTCCTCTAAGGTCCTCTGGTCCAAAGCTTATGACTGGCTCGTCTCTCCTCCTCTCGTCCACCTCCAAGCACTCCCTCCTGATTCTTGCTTTCCGAGCCCGGTTGGAATCACCATCGGTGGACCCCCCCCCCCGAAATCATTTTGATTAATCCTCGGCTTGGGGAAGGGTCTTTCCTCTCTGCTGGTCTGCCCCTTTCTTCCCGAGGACTCGCTTCTCCTCTTCTGCTTCCGCTCGGGATGTCTGTTAACTTTGGAGGAATATTCGGTCGGGGACGTCTAGACAACCAAGGTGGTTGTCTAGACTTGTCTCGAGGGGGATGGGATGCTGGCATAGGATGCTTATTGGATTCCTTCCTCAGGGTCCGGCATTCATTAGTGTTGTGAGAACACTCTTTATGAAGGGCGCAGTACCCTCTCTGCTCTGGCCTTGATGTCCTCGCCACTGAACTGGGAAGCGGGGCTACATCCGAGCTGCATTCTTGAATCTCTCGGTCCCGGGCAATTCTCAAAGGTACATGAGAGAAATGTCCCGGGCCATTTTTCTTGGGAGCTCTTTCTTCAGGCCTGACAGCCCGGTCTCCTCTTGACCTCTTCAAAGCCTCTCTCTTCTGGTTTTGCGCTTCTTCCATATTAATGTATTTCTCTGCCGGGATAAGAGATCTTCGAAGTTCCCGGGCAGTTTCTTAGTTAAGGATCGGAAAAAATCCCCTTCCCACAGTCCTTGCATGAACGCAGTAGTCTTCGTCTCGGGTGCACAGGCCGGCACATCCAGGGCCACTCGGTTGAACCTTTTGATATATGCCCTTAGGGTTTCATCTTGTCCCTGCTTTACCTCAAACAAGCTGAAAGCAGTCTTCTTGTACTTCTTACCGCTGCTATATTGATGCAAGAATACTTTTTTGGAAATCTTCAAAGCAATGAATGCTTTGTGGTGCCAACCCTTCAAACCATCTTTGTGCAGAGTCGACCAAGGTGGTTAGGAACACTTTGCACTTAATTTGGTCCCCATAGCAATGCAACATGGCCATGTTTTCGAAATGAGCAAGGTGCTCCTCGGGATCAGAACTCCCGTCATAGTCCTTGATTTTGGCTGACTTGAAATGCCCGGGTAATGGTTCCCGGACAATGATATCTGAGAACGGGCAACCCTTTACAACTTGAACATTGTCCTTAGAACCAACATGTCCCTCCAATACCTTCACTTTCTTCCTCAACTCCTCTAATTCTTCCGCAACAGTGGGAGATTTAGAACTTGCACTTGACTCCCTCTCCTCCTCCTTCTCTCTTCTTCCTGCGGCTGCTCACGTTGCTTCTCGGGATGACTGGAATGATGAGTGGTGGCCTTCTTTGCCATGGCTGTCTTAACAACATCAGTTATAATCTTATTCAACTCCTCGGGTGTTAAATGGATGGTAGGCTAAGGGCCATTAGGTGGGGGGCCACCTGCACCAGAGAGACGGGTGTTGTTGTCTTCCTGAACTCGGGAAGTGTCCTGATTGGCTCTTCTAGTATGTGCCATATCAACGCCTTAGAACTCACTTTTCCCACAGACGGCACTAATGATGCAACCCGGGCGAAATAGATGAGTCGGGTCAGATACTCTGCCGGATTTGCTATCAAATTAAAGGAAATATGAGTCGAGCGTCTGGACTGAACTTCTTTCCTTCCTGAGATTTGAGATATCTGCGAACAAGAAAGTAACCACGTGAATGGGCGCCGGAGGGGTGTCCGACGTGACCACTCCTGATGCTTAAGTCAGCAGGGTACTCAAACAATAATACCAATGTAGCCAAGTGATGGCTGTGAGATTGATATGGAGAGTGGGGGTAAATGAGCAATAAATGAGAGTACTTAATGTGTGTATTCAATATCTGAATCGAGAGTAAATGCAAGTAAAGAACCTGGTATTTATAGTAGAGGATGCAATGATGACCTCGTTTTTTGTGTTTGAGCATTAATTATTATAGGGCGGCTGATTATACCCTATTTTTCTGACATGTCAAATCGCATAGTAGTCACATCCAGCTTTCTTGATTTTACCAACCACTTGCACTGATGTCAGAGATAGGTCGGCTACGTACATTCTGTTTATCGGCGGTATTAAATGCTTTCCTCATATCGAGGTGGCCCGGGTGGAATGCTTCCCGAGAAATATCATAGGAAACCGGACCCCTAACAGCCTGACGATCGGACGCCTCAGATATTCGCCTTCCCTGCTCCTGACGAATCCTCCCTGCAGATTTTCCTTGACGACCTGTCTGTCCCACAGCCCGGGCATCGAATATCCCGGCTTTCCCTAGGCTCCTTTGTGGGACTTGATAATCCGTTTATCCCAACTCCCGGGTTATCCGTACGACCCGGGAGTAACCCATCCCCCCTGATTCGGGCACCATTCTATATCCATCTCCCGGGTCATCCATAACCCGGGACATTATGGGGCATCAATGTGTTTTGTCATTTCTGATGGGAAACTTTTCAATAATCACTCTTTTTAAGCATATTTAGGTGTTCTTCTTCGATTACTACACCTGAACCATCTTCGTGGAGTTTATTGTTATGTACTCTTCTTGAATTGCTTCCTTGGTAGTGTTGACTCCCCTTGGTCTGGTAAGAAAATCTTACAAAAACATCTTGTCCCCTTGGCTTTGAAATCATTATCTTGAGATGTGTTGGTTTCTTGGCCCAAAAGCCGTTGACTCTCCCACATCTCTGAATTGACTCTCTTTGTTATGATTCATATTTATCTTCCTTGACACCATAAGCATGATCAACTCTTCTTTTCATCTCAAATATTTCTCCTCTAGGAATCCAATAACTTTTTTTTTTCTTTGGAGTAACCTGATTCCCTTTTCTTTTTTTCTTTTTTATCCAACAAAGCCCTCAAATTTGTGGCATTCACATCCACAACCACAAAGACCATTGTGAGATATGGACTTTCATAGATGACCATTGCTTTCTTTTGGTGGAGGGGGAGGGGGGGTACTTGATATCATACAAAATATTTGAAAGCACAACAATATATAGTGGCATGATTACATGAACTATGATGTTTACAGTGATCTCCGTCTTTCAACTCCTCATATGGTTGTGCCCCTCGAGAGTTTATTTCAATATACACTATGTGAAAGCCACTATCAGCCACACCCTTGTATGATCCAGGTTCATGGATATAACCAGTCATAACAACGTGATTTACTGGTTGTTCTTCATTTTCATTTGCACGTACCCTTGATTGATTCATCTGGCCAACCTCATTATATTCTCTGTGACGATGTGTACTCTTATGACAACTAGGGAGTATTGAGATTGGGCTTTGAATGTCACCTGCCTTGGAACTCCCTGACTTTGTTATACCTGCTTGGGTTGGTTACTCCTCTTACTTGCGTTCACATGTTTGATCGTTTGACTGACCACTGCCTTCACATAAGTCAAGATATTATCAACCAAAAGCTTTGAGGCTTTTTACACATCTACGGCATTATTTTCTAGTGCATGCCTTTGAGGCTCTTGAGTTTTTTTAAACGCAATATGGTTATGTTGTTAACCTTCAATTTGTTCAACTATGAGTTGAACATAAATCTCTTGTGCAACTTCCTCAAATATGAGGTTGCTCTTACTTGATTTGAGACTCCTCAACTCCCTCGTCAGCATTTCTTCTGATCTTTGGCAGCATATTTTGTGTCCCACCAGACGTGTCAATTTTGTTTGCAAATTTTTTCGATGTTTCGTACATGTCAGATGCTAAAAGCACCTATTTGTGTGTGTGAAACAATAAATATCTAACTTTTAAAAATAAAACGATTGTGAAAACTGGAAATCATAATAAAATTCTAGGAAAGCATATAAATGAAGATTGAAATTTTGCTGAGATAATCTGCAGATTGTTGAGTTGTTCCCTTTATTTCTGCATATTTTTGTGCTATTGAGTTAAGTTGTCCCCTTGATTTCTGCTGATCTTCCTCTTTTCTTCTGATCTTGAGCGGTTCTTCCCACTCCCCTCACTAACCATGATCTTGCCACAATCTCTCCACGATCTTCTCCTACTTGGCCGACTTATTCAAAGTGACATGTTTCTTTGTCTCTAGATATTAATTTAAATTCCCGAGCTTGAACAATTAATTGGACTTGCGCAATTTTAGCTCAAACACTTATATAATAAATATCATTCAAAAGGTGCCCCAACATGATTACATCATTCACTAGATTAGATTAAATAAAAACAACAATTCTAACATCATTTGCTAAGCATTTATTTGCAAGAAAATTAATTAATATCTAATTTAATGATTTTATCAATCAATCAATGATATAACACATATATTACTTATCGATGTTATATTTTGGAACTTGGACTTCTTTAAAGCAAACAAACAAACGGTATAAACAAGTCAACACACGACCACATTATTTTTATATGAACACTTCCCATTACATATTCACCTCTACCTATATGACCATTATAATTTATTCAACTTTTATCATTTTAAACAAAAAATTATTTAAAACAAAAATAATAATAACTGTTCAAGCTCTAACATTACGTGTCATCTACAAGATAAGATGACTTACCCAAAAATACAATCAACGTCCATGACATTTTCCAATTCGGCTTGTAAAAATACATTTCTAGAACATATTTTTCGAAAAATACAATCAACCGTCACCTCACATTCATGAAACAAAAACTCAAAGATTAATGACTACACTAAAAAACTCAGAGAGGATAACAAAAGGTTTACACACATAGAAATAAACAGTTACCTATCTAAGCTTACATTAACTACATAGTCATTCACATCATCAATATTTTATACACGTGTGTCTAAAACATAAGCTAATGTTGTTTGTATATAACTTGCCCGGTCGGTTTTTTATGTCAATAATGAACTATTCATAAGTCATCAAGAATGGTGGACAATACTAATCCTTGTATGAAATCACAACTCACCCTCCCATCCTTCCTGTCTGATGGCTGAATTCTGCAACAAAGATGGATGGGAAGGGTGTCAAGAAAATTTGAAGCAACCATGATATATAGCTAAATGGAATTTGACGCATCACTATAAACAAATTTAGTAAAATAATTGCTCACATAAAATCTTGATTCGACTAAAGAAAAGGATAGTCTCCACAGTACTCCAATTTGAACTGAGAGCATACAATGAAAATCTGATTAAAAGCCATGGCTAAGTACCTTTCTGAAGAATCATTATCAGAGCTTTCCTTCGCTAATAAGCTCGTCTCAGTCGAAGAACTGGCATGAGCTGTTTGAGGTCGATAATCAGTGTGTGAATTATTGACAAATGACAATAGCATAGAATCAGCTGCCGCCTCAGAGGATGGAACGACACAAGGGGACTCCTTAATAAAACACAAATGTTTCTCTTGTAATTCTTTCCTCAACAAGAAAACTGCTGTACGAGAGCGGCCACTGCCATGTTTCTTATTACAGAGAGCGTACAAATAGGTCAAGGAAAACAGTAAGCACACGTCACGTTCATGATAACTATATGTCTATATCGATAGTTTATGTACTAATAGACAACATATGTACTACCATGATCACTACAAATCTTATATTTAAAATGTTTTGTTTAAAGTTTCACAAACTGCATACCACTAATATGATGTTTGCTTCATAAACAACATAAATATAACTGTGGCGACTGGCGACCTTAATCAAAACAGAAAATAGCTCTTTAATGTAAGGATTTTACAAAGGATATCTTTAAAACATTCTCATGCTGCACGATTACATGTGAGGCCATGTTTATGGTCACCTTCGAAGCACATACAGGACAGATCTGCATCAGATGTAACTATGATTAAAATACAAAATAGTTTCCATGTAACCAGACATTCATATGAGCAATATCCTCACTAAACAGTTTCACTCGACTATCCTTTCCGGTTCTGTCGCCAATCAAATGCAACAATAATACGATTGATCAATGGGAGAGAGCCACGCTAAGAAAAGTTCAGCTCAAAACCTCAAATATACACTAATTCTCACTCCCACCATTTAAACTTACTTCACTAGCTTCTTAATTATCAGGCGTCTGCTATCGTTTTCTAAAGGGATTTTTGCTCCGATTCATCAAAACCGTAGCGCATATATATTGAAAAAAACAATAAAGCTGGAAAAGGAAAATACCCCGGGTTTAACCTCCAATCGGTGGTCGGCGTCAATATGGCAGCACAAACCAAGAACATCAAAATCGTCGGTGCAAAATGGGCAAGCCAATTCATCTGATTTTCCTTCGTTGACTTCCTCATCCTCGTAATCTCCTTCCGTCTCTTGCCCATCACTATGGTTATCTATCAAGACGATCACAGAATTAAAAAAAAATCAGAAAACTAAGGGGATGCATCAGAACCAGCATACACGAGTGAGAGCAAACAGACCAAAATCATGTCTGGCACAAGACGAAAGCGCAGTCAGTAAATCATCATAAAATCGATCACCCATTTGGTATTTTAATTCAGGTATAAAATGTAACGCTAGTAGGGAAACAACAAGAGGGAGTTGAACATGTAAGGTAGGGTTTTGGATTTCTCCTGTGTTTATATGCAAGGCAAGTCCACGCAGGTGATATTGCGATAGAAGGGACCCGATCTATGTTCGGGTGGATCCGAATACCCGTGGACTGCCGCGTAGTTATAGTCAACTACCACTACTTTTTTTTCTTCACCGCCCACGAAAGCAACACAAATATTAATGTTTTTTTTAATAAAAATAAAAAAATAAAACGGAACCCGAACTGGGTGAGTATCGAGTAAATCTCGGGTAAAAACTTGTGTGAGACGATCTCACGAGTCGTATTTTGTGAGACGGATATCTTATTTGGGTCATCCATGAAAAATATTAGTTTTTATGCTAGAGTATTACTTTTTATTGTGAATATCTGTAGAGTTAACATGTCTCACGGATAAAAATTCGTGAGACCGTTTCACATGAAACCTACTCTAAATCCCAAGCTCACTGCAACCGTATTGGGTTCCAAGAAGAAATTGTTCAGAGAATCGAACTTATGTGCATCAATTTATTCTATCATTTTGGACATTCCAATCGTATATTAATGTATTATAGTAAAATAAATACAATTAGCGTATATAACATAATAATTTCACAATTAATGACAATTAAACATGTAATATTGATTCCGATACAAATTATAAGATAAAACAATAATCATTTGACTAAAACTTCGGTTCCTACACTGCAATAATCTCTTCAAAGGATCGAGCATCACAAAAACCATTTAACAGTGAATCTTTACTTGTATTAACAAATATAAAATGATTTTACTTTTTTAGATAATATCTGGAACATTATTTGGAGGATTGCTGGTAAAATAAATATGATCTAACTCGGGTTTTGAATTAATTTGCTCCCAAAAAATACTTCAAACTAAAACATAATAGCAATCCCTGGGCAACAAAAGCACAATAAAGTGACTGAGGTGCTTCATTATGAATTTTGTATATCTAAGTGATATATGTGGCAACAAAATATGTATAATACAATGATAAAGAATCGAACCTAATCACTGATAACTACAAACAAAATAACATTGAAAAAATGGCGATGAGTATAAACGAGGATGAATCAATTTTATAAGAATCGCTGGGAAGCATTGTTGGCAGCGAGCATTCCTCCCCATTGAAGTAAACTTTTGTGGGGAAGCCATCTCCTTGGCTTACTTCAATACCCTGTGTCTGTTTCTTGGTAAAAGATATCACCGATTGTTGAGTGCCCGGAACAGGCGGATCTTTTCTCGGGTTCGATCCGTTTCTCTCGGCAATCAAGTAGTTTTTTCCCGGGAGCCCCTGTAGAAACAGCGTGGTGTTGGCATTAGGAAGGGCTTTTCCATCTATGGAGTAAACCTTTTCAAATCCAGGCATGGCTTTATCCAGTTCAGCTGCGGCATACCAATCTGCGATATCGCTTTCCCCCCAGTTAAAAAGCGTGATTCTAGAAGTCCATCCATCTCTGAAATCGCTGAGCAAGTGCCAGTTTATGCTGACTCCACAATTATCTCCACAAGGCAATGGATTTGGGACGTCCCGGCTTTTCAAACTCGCAAATTCTTTGGCCATCCTAGTTCTGTTATCAAATGGGACTAAAAGGGCTTCTGATGGGAGGAGGAGTGGCGGCTCAGTGGCGCTGCAGACGTTGTTGGAGTTGCTAGCATTGTTGTTTCCGCAGCCACAGGCGCAAGTGTTGCATGGAATGATGGAATCGTTGAAAAAGGAAGAGAATGACACGCAACACTTCGGCTTCTTTGAATTTAGCCTGGTGATGTTGCAGGTGACTTGCCAGCTGGCGACGGTTGATGTTGTGGAGGGTAATCCACTCGGGTCGGGGAAATGGTTGGGGATGACCCGGATTGGCTGCCCGCACTGGTAATCAGGCCCGACCGTGCTGTTGATTTTCCAGTTCCGTGGAGGTGTGAGGTGAGTGCTATTGAGATTTGGTGGCATCTTGTAGACTTGCATCTGAAAGGCCGATTTGGATCTTCTCAAGTCCATAAAAGGCGAAAGAATGGTCCCGTCTCGACAACAGAAAGGAATCAATCCAAAATTCGTGTCGTTAGTCCTAGAAAGAGGGAGATCCATGATTGTAGGGGTTCGGTCACAGCTCAAAACCTTGGAGAAATCGAAATTCTTGTAAAAGTTGCCCTGATCACCAAATATACAGTCACCAGCATCAATAACTTTAGGATAAGCCCCCCTCATGGAATTGATGAATTCCCCTTCCATCCAATCCCACTTCAGGTTCCAGTTGTCGAGCCGACCAAAGGGGTTTTGGTTTGATATTGTGACTTGTACCCAGTAGTATGATTCATAAGTACTCGTCACATCGTACATGATTGAGAGATCACCATTTTGCAGTTGCGAGAAATCTTGGTCGAATGTGCTGTTTTGGTTTGAGTTCAAGTAGGGGATACAGCAAATATCAGTCTCGTTGCCTGCAAAACAACATACTGCAGCTTAATCAGATTGAACACTTTCACCATTAATAAGAAAAAGATCGTATTAATAAGTTGAAACCTCGAGTAGAAGGATTTAAGCAAGAATAGCCATCATTAGCAAGACTAATACTATGGGGCATGGGAACAGCTGGAGCCCTCACTCCAAACTGAGTGCCGACCAAATCGATCCGCACTTCCATTTGTGTAACATCTCCTGCAGTTTGAATGGCTGAATTGAGATCAGTCACGGAAGAACCCGACAAAATGGTACCATTGCCAACGTTGGCCGGCAGGGCTGTGCCATCAGCAAGCACCCCACCATTAGCAGATACCAAGATTTCATTGTGCTGGAAGCCCACAAAAACTCGCCAGTTCTTGAGTTTGTTGGGCCCGTTGTTGCGGACAAACAAGGTGGATATGAAGCGATACGGCTGGTGGGTGGGGTCAGATGGGTATAGGATGGGAGAGATTTCACTCCCGGTTTCGTAACGGTAAGTAACCAAGACGCCGTTGCACACTGCAGGTTGAGAAAGAGAAAGGGGAAGTACAGAAAAGATGGAGAAAATGGAAAGTGTTATGGAGAAGCTGGGAATGATATGAAAAGAGATGGCCATCACAACAAGAAGAGATGTAGTTGAGTAAATGATGATTATTTGGGGATAATAAATATGAAACATAAGTGAGCTTAGCTTGGTTTGAAGAAAGCATTACGATAGCATAGGAAAATAAGTTTGAAATGTTCTTGCAGACCACACATTTTTTATGTTTGATTAAGCAACTGCCGGCTTTGAATGGTGCTGGTGCTGCTGCTGCTGAGCAACACAGAGAATCGGTCTAACGTTGTCGATTTCCTTCATTGTCCAGTTCTTGCATTAAACTTTCCTTCTGAATTTAATAATACCATCTTGTGTTGTGTGTGGTTTTACACATTCAGCTTGATTGGTTGATATCAAAGTTGATTATGTAAATTATTTCAATAGTATTAACATCCAATATAAATGTCTTGACACATTATTTTGTTAATATAATGGATTAAACCTTTCGTAAATTTTCTTGTATAAGATACCATAAAATTCTTTTGCATATTAACTACTATACAATTATATTTAAAATTTTATAATAATTTCAAAAAAGTATTTTAGATAAATAATATGATCTTGAATGTAAGAGATTAAATGGCTATTGCAACAATGATGCAATAGTTTCATAAATTTCGGACCGTGTTTGGAGGAAAATTCCTGATTCGATCTCATTTGTTGAGGTCACTCCTAGTTCAGTCTCGAATAAATTTAATAAGCTAATTTAGTCCCAAACATTTCCAATTCAGTCTTTTAGTCAACTGCTTAGTCTCATATCTGAACAGTTTCAGAATCCCTCTCCTTTCCTGTGTAAGATCGGTTCATTGATGTTCCTCCGCCTAGAAGCCTGCCAGGAGCCGCTCATTGTCCGTGCAACCTCATGGCACTGGCGATCATCTCCCGCCCTCTTCGGCCCCGGGCCTCACATGCCCATCAGCTTCCGCTTGGTTCGTCCTCATACCGCACCGTACTCGGAGAGGTCAGCTCTGATACCAATTATAAAGCCCCAAATTCGACGACTATCCTCAACACTGTGAGCAAGATAGGTAGACAACATATCAAACAACTATATATATCTATTATATATATAAATATGTCACTTTAATTGTGAATTTACTTGAACATCCTTATTAATTATGACTTTATTATATATAAATATGTCACCTCAATAAATATGTCACTTCAATTTACTTGGACACCCTTATTAATTATGACTTTATTATATATAAATATATTACCTCAATAAATATGTCACTTCAATTGTGAATTTATTTGACACTTTTATTAATTATATGATTTTTTATCTATCTAACTATCAACTCAATACTAATATAAATATATGGATTTGAATTGTAAATACTTGGACACCCTTATTAATTATGAGTTTATTATATATAAATATGTCACCTCAATAAATATGTCACTTCAATTGTGAATTTACTTTGACACCTTTATTAATTATGATTTTTTATCTATCTAACTATCAACTCTATACTAATATAAATATATGGATTTGAATTGTGAATTTATATAAATGTCATTATTTTCATTCAATAATAATCATTAATACATGTTTATTTTTTGTTTGTCTTTCATCTATTCATTTAATAATTGTTTTTCATCTATTCATTTAATAATAATCATTAATACATTTTTATTTTTTTGTTTGCTTTTCATCTATTAATTAATGAAATTTAAAATATACATTTTATTTTTTGTTTGCTTTTCAGCTATTAATCTATAGAATTTAAAACCTACTGTTTGCTTTTCATCTATTAATCTATATAATTTAAAACCTACTAAAAATTGGAGTGTGTTAGAATATACATGTTTTTTGTTTGTTTAGCTATCATCGATTAATGTATTATAAAATAAATTGAAGAAAATATAATTTAGTCATCATTTTTTGTAATAAAATTTATACTCTATTTTTTAAATATATATATATATATATACATTTTTAATGAAATTTAAATTAAATAAAAGAATAATGAAATTTGAATTTTTGTTTGATTTCTATTTTTTTATTAATTAATGAATTTTAAAATATATCGAATAAAAATGAAGTTTATACTATTGTTCAAAATTTTATAGTTCTCCAATTTTAGTAGGTTTTATGTGAAACAGTTTCATTGTTATATAGTCCTGAGAAGGGCTGACCCAGTCATTTTCGGAGTGAATGAATCAATTTCATAAGAGTTTCTGTGTCAATTTTATTTTTAACTTAAATAAATTAAAATATATGAATAACGTAAATAATAATAATTAATATATTTCTCTTGGCTTGTTTGTTTTTTTCCATCTATTATTTAATATATTTTAAAATAAATTAAAGAAAAATAAAATTTAACCACCAGTTTTTAGAATGAAATTTAAATTAAGCATTTATTTTTTAGAATGAATTTACACATCATTTTTCTGTTATATAGTCCTGAGAAGGACTGACCCAGTCATTTTTGGAGTGAATGAATCAATTTCATAAGAGTTTCTGTGTCAATTTTATTTTTAACTTAAATAAATTAAAATATATGAATAACGTAAATAATAATAATTAATATATTTCTCTTAGCTTGTTTGTTTTTTTCCATCTATTATTTAATATATTTTAAAATAAATTGAAGAAAAATAAAATTTAACCACCAGAAATTTAAATTAAGCATTTATTTTTTAGAATGAAATTTACACATCATTTTTTTGTTATATAGTCCTGAGAAGGACTGACCCAGTCATTTTTGGAGTGAATGAATCAATTTCATAAGAGTTTCTGTGTCAATTTTATTTTTAACTTAAATAAATTAAAATATATGAATAACGTAAATAATAATAATTACTATATTTCTCTTAGCTTGTTTGTTTTTTTCCATCTATTATTTAATATATTTTAAAATAAATTGAAGAAAAATAAAATTTAACCACCAGTTTTTAGAATGAAATTTAAATTAAGCCTTCATTTTTTAGAATGAAATTTACATATCATTTTTTTAAAAAAATTATATCGAATAAAAATGAAGTTTACACTATTGTTCAAAATTTTATAGTTCTCCAATTTTTAGTAGGTTTTATGTAAAACAGTTTCATTGTTATATAGTCTTGAGAGGGGCTGATCCAGTCATTTCCGGAGTGAAAAATAATTTTTTTAATGATTCAAGTTGGATATGAGACATGTTTCACAAAATTCACTCGTGAAACAATCTCATAGGAGTTTCTGTGTCAATTTTATTTTAAACTTAAATAAATTAACATATATGAATAACGTAAATAATAATAATTAATATATTTCTCTTCGCTTGTTTGTTTTTTCCATCTATTATTTAATATATTTTAAAAAAATTGAAATATAAATATGTCATTTCAATTGTGAATTTACTTTGACACCCTTATTAATTATGACTTTATTATATATAAATATATCACTATGTCACTTCAATAAATATGTCATTTCAATTGTGAATTTACTTCGACAACATTATTAATTATGACTTTTTATCTATCTATCTACTCTATATACTAATATAAATATATGGATTTGAATTGTGAATTTATATAAATGTCATTATCTTCATTCAATAATATTCATTAATACATGTTTATTTTTTGTTTGTTTTTCATCTATTCATTTTATAATAATCATTAATATATTTTTATTTTTTGTTTACTTTTCATCTATTAATTAATAGAATTTAAAATATACATGTTTATTTTTTTGTTTGCTTTTCATCTATTAATCTAGAATTTGAAACCTGCTGTTTGTTTTTCATCTATTAATTTATAGATTTTAAAACCTACTAAAAATTAGAGTTTGATAAAATATACATGTATTTTGTTTTTTTGTTATCAGCGATTAATGTATTATAAAATAAATTGAAAAAAATATAATTTAGTCACCATTTTTTGGAATGAAATTTACACTCTATTATTTTTCTAAAAAAATATATATCTTTAATTAAATTTATTATCTATATAAATATGTCACCTTTCCAATTGTGAATTTACTTTGACACCCTTATTAATTATGACTTTATTATATATAAATATGTCACTATGTCACTTCAATAAATATGTCACTTTAATTGTGAATTTACTTTGACATCTTTATTAATTATGACTTTTTATCTATCTATCTAAATCTATCTATATCAATCAATACTAATATAAATATATGGATTTGAATTGTGAATTTATATAAATGTCCTTATTTTCATTCAATAATAATCATTAATACATGTTTATTTTTTGTTTGTTTTTCATCTATTCATTTAATAATTGTTTTTCATCTATTCATTTAATAATAATCATTAATACATTTTTAATTTTTTGTTTGCTTTTCATCTATTAATTAATGGAATTTAAAATATACATGTTTATTTTTTGTTTGCTTTTCATCTATTAATCTATAGAATTTAAAACATACTGGTTTTCATCTATTAATTAATAAAATTTAAAACTTACTAAAAATTGGAGTTTATTAAAATATACATGTTTTTTGTTTGTTTGTTATCAGCGATTAATGTATTATAAAATAAATTGAAGAAAATATAATTTAGTCATCATTTTTTGTAATGAAATTTACAATCTATTTTTTTTAAAAAAATATATCTTTAAATATAAATATATGGATTTGAATTGTGAATTTATATAAATGCCCTTATCTTCATTCAATAATAATCATTAATGCATGTTTATTTTTTGTTTGTTTTTTATATATTCATTTAATAATTGTTTTTCATCTATTAATTTAATAATTATTATTAATACATTTTTATTTTTTTGTTTGTTTTTCATCTATTAATTAATGAAATTTAAAATATACATGTTTTTTTTGTTTGCTTTTCATCTATTAATCTATAGAATTTAAAACCTACTAAAAATTTGAGTTTGTTAAAATATACATTTTTTTGTTTGTTTGTTATCAACGATTAATGTATAATAAAATAAATTGAAAAAAATATAATTTAGTCATCATTTTTTTGTAATGAAATTTACACTATATTTTTTAAAAATATATATATCTTTAATGAAATTTAAATTAAATACAATAATAATGAAATTTGCATTTTTGTTTGATTTATATTTTTTTATTAATTAATGAATTTTAAAATATATCGAATAAAAATGAAATTTACACTATTATTCAAAATTTTATAGTTCTCCAATTTTTAGTAGGTTTTATGTGAAACAATTTCATTGTTATATAGTCCTGAGAGGGGCTGACCCAGTCATTTTCGGAGTTAATGAAACAATCTCATAGGAGTTTCTGTGTCAATTTTATTTTTAACTTAAATAAATTAACATATATGAATAACGTAAATAATAATAATTAATATATTTCTCTTATCTTATTTGTTTTTTTTCCATCTATTATTAATATATTTAAAAATAAATTGAAGAAAAATAAAATTTAGCCACCAGTTCTTATAATGAAATTTAAATTAAGCCTTCATTTTTTAGAATGAAATTTACACATCATTTTTTTAAAAAAATTATATCGAATAAAAATAAAGTTTACACTATTGTTCAAAATTTTACAGTTCTCCAATTTTTAGTAGGTTTTATGTGAAACAGTTTCATTGTTATATAGTCTTGAGAGGGGCTGACCCAGTTATTTCCAGACTGAAAAATAAAATTTTTCATGATTCAACTCGGATATGAGACATGTTTCACAAAATTCACTCGTGAAACAATCTCATAGGAGTTTCTGTGTCAATTTTATTTTTAACTTAAATAAATTAACATATATGAATAACGTAAATAATAATAATTAATATATTTCTCTTCGCTTGTTTGTTTTTTCCATATATTATTTAATTATTTTAAAATAAATTGAAAAAAAATAAAATTTAGTCACCAATTTTTAGAATGAAATTTTAATTAAGTCTTCATTTTTTAGAATGAAATTTACACATCATTTTTTTTTTAAAAAAAATTATATTTTTAATAAAATTTAAAATAATAATAGTAATAATAATAAATACATGTTCTATTGTTTGTTTTTTCCCAACTATTAATTAATTGTAAATAAAATTGAAAAATGAAATTTAGTCACCATTTTTTGAAATGAAATTTATACTTTATTTGTTTTAAAAAATATATCTTTAATAGAATTTAAATAAATAGAAGAATAATAAAATTTACAATATATTTTCACACAATGAATTACATACTTATTTTAAAAATAATTTTTTTGTTTGACTTCTTTTTTTTTATTTGTGAACTCTATCTTTATTTAATTTTTTCCCTTTATTTGATTTTTTACATTAATTAATGCATTTAAAATAAATCGAATGAAAATTAAGTATACATACACCCTTGTTCAAAATTTTATAGTTCTACAATTTTTGAATTGGTCTTCTGTGAGCCGGTCTCATGGATATATCCTTCAAATGGGCCAACCGATCAATTTTTCAGAGTGAAAAACAATAATTTTTCATGATTAGAGTATGATATGAAACATGTTTCATAAAATTGACCTCGTGAAACAGTCTCGTAGGAGTTTTTATGCAATTTTAAATTTTAATTTGAGTAAATTAACATCCATTAATAATGTAAATAATACACGACTAATAAATTTGAAAATTCCCAGGAGTTTACTCCATCCCAGTACTACCATCACTCTTGCACGCTTAACTCAACAAAACTGAATGATAGTGAAAGATTTATCTTTTAGTTCGAATTTTTCTTAATATTTATGTCAAAAGTTATATTTGTTACCCACGACACAATATTTATGTCTTATAATTGTGATTTATTGTGCAAAGCCCTATACTAAGCTAATAGTGAACATAATGAGGATTGCATTGATGTGGCTGTCAATTTGCCAAATCGTTAAATTCTATGCATGACAAACACAAATAATTTTTTGGTACCATAAGAAAACACTTCAAAAAAATCAAAATGAGTTTAAATTAATTTTATGTGTAATAATTACTCTTATATACATCAAAGGGTTAAAATAAATAAATAAAAATGAATTCAAATTGTTTTTATGTAAAACAAATTACTTTACATCTACAGTTACTTAAAATGATTTATAAGATTTTTAAAATTTTCTTATGTTTTTTTTTAAAAAATTTTATATATATATATATATATATATATATATATAAAATTTTAAAAATCAGCCGAGTTTTTGAATAATTATCGTAAACATCAAGGAAAGATATGAAATTGTCAATGATGTTTTTTTTACTAGATAAAATGATATTTGGTTGGACTTGCTAACAAAAATGCAGAAAAACAAAATCTAAGGAGGTTTATTCAATGTAGGAAATTTATTGATTTTTAATGATTTTTGTAGATTTTAAAAGTATAGAGATATTCAATTAAGACTTTTACATATTCTATAAAAGTCTAGTGGTATCAAAATAGACTTTCATAGAGTTTTAAAAAGTGGTATTCAACATTGACTTTTTAAAACTCTATAAAAGTCTAGAGGTATTCAAATTTTCAATAGACTTTTAATAATTTCATGGAATTCATTAACATACAAACATTAAAGTCTAAGTACAACTATAAATTGTCAAAAATTGTATGAGGTTCAACCCAAAGATTTGAATGGATTTTTTAAAACTTTTAACTCATATACAAGCTATTTATTTCTCTCTCTGTCGCTTCACATCACATCTCCTTATTTTCTCTTCTCTCATCTATCCCTATCACTCTCTCAAATTTTCGAATTGAGTCTCTATTATATTTTCATCTCTTCTTTCAATTTTTTAGTTTTTTGGCCGATTGTTTATTTAATAATTTTTTATTTTAATATCGTAGGAAATTTTGAATTCTAGAATTGATTTTGTGATTTTTAAATTATGATTTATACAAATTAATGTAATATTCAATAATAATAAAAGATGATCCAAAAAAATGCCGCTTAATTCTTAATAATTGAATAACCTCGCAACAATCATGATTTTTAAATTATTTTTAGCATTTTCCATTAATACGTAAGCTATGATATTTTTATAAAAAATTATATCCACACAATGATAAATAATATTCTTTTCACATGTATATTATCAATTCAAAAACAAGATTACAGATTAATCAATTGATGTATTTTTAAAAATTTACAAACATGAATACAAACTCACATATATACACATGTAAGGATTAAATGATTTAACTTTTAAATAAGTAAATTTATTTATTAATATAAATTTTGAAAAATTATTTCAAATTGAATATGTTATATATGTCAATTAATTATTGATTCAAAGAAATTAATAAAAATAATATGTTATAATTAAGTACAAAATGTATAAAATTTTATTAAAAAAAATTCACAGAAGTCTATAAAAATCTTGCAAAAAAGTCTACATGAATCCACATAAATATGTTTATAAATATATGAGATTATGTAAAAGTCAATAAAAATCTATCAAATCTATAAAAGTCTATCATTTGAAAAAGTTATTAAAAGTCATCAGAACTCTGAATTGAATACACCCCACTAAATTCAGAAAGCCAAAAACTATAATTGTTAGGTTTAAAATTCAGCTTCCTATTCGATTTTTTTTTTTTTTAAAAAAAAAACTACAATCTCTGTCTCTACTTGATAAAAGATGTATTTTAGGATTTTCGTAGGGGATTAACAAGAGATCTAAACCGGAATTTCCACTGTGGCAAGAATTGGATTTGCCGGTCAATAGCTAGCAGTAAAGCTAAAAGTTATAGCCAACATGTCAACAAAAGCTCAAGAGGATGGAATGGCAAATGTCTGTCTGGGCTATCCTCAACAGTTGTATGCATAGAATGTCTGCATGACGCATTCAATTTCTTACAACCAGAATCACACAGTGTACATTACTATTATTATTATGGGAGAGTGGATGATAAAAGACAAAATTATAGTATACTAGAGCATTTACATCTCTGATGAAAGTGTGACTTATACAAGTAATTATCCAACAGTCAAATGACTGAATGCTTATTTCAACATACACCAGTAACATATTGGGGGAAAAAAATTCTTAAGACATCTGCAAACAGCTTAGTCTAATATAATATGGGTTTTTCCAGCTCACAACTCTTTGTTTATCCAAGAATCCCACCACAGCCGGCACCTCCACCATCACAAGAAAAACAGAATACAAACCTAGCAATCTCCTAATCATCCATCTTCAAAGCTTTGGCCTTTTCACCACTAATTTATTACATCTAAAGACTGGAACCTTTTGCCAAGAATAACATAACAAAATATTATCCAAATACTAAGGACAACCACCGATATGTGCTAGACCCACCACTACCATTTTCATTTAAGAATATGTTTTTCGTAAATCATTATCTCTAATAACAATTCCCTTAGTGAAGAAGACCCACCAACCAACTAAACCTTAGCTGTCATATATTCCTATACAGGCATGGCTAATTACTAAACTAGACGCAAGTAGGCCGACAATATCGAGGCCTCAGGACTTTCCAAACGCATTTTAGTCATTTTCAGTCGGAAAGCGACGGTTCTTCTAGTTCCTATCAAGCCAGATAATTAATTCAGCAAACAAAAGCGACAAGGACTTAACTTTGCCATAAAGAAACAATCTTGAACAAACAATGAGGCATTCTTTTCTTTTATTTAAGGGGATGGGAACAATAGAATACAAATCAGGAGTTAATTTTTTTTTAAAAAAAAAGTTAAAGAAGAAGGAATATCAAAGAAAATGGATAAAAACAAATAAAAATGTGAAAAAATTATGATAAAAAAAATAAAAAGTCACTGGAGCAATTTACCGGCTAAGTGGTTTTACAGATTCACGTCGAGTGTCGGTACAAATCAAAGGGGGCCCACAATGAGTCGAGTGGACAAGGTTGATTAGAGTCTAGCCGGAGCCACGGCTTGCCGCTGCCGCTCCAGTGTAGCAAGCTCACTGGACCGGGGTGAAGGTTCCTGCAGCTCCCGCGCACATTATCCCCTCCCAGGCCATGCTGATTCCAACGGTGCTCGATGGGTGCCACGTGCCCCGCGAACACGAGCAGATACGGCGGGAGTGAGCCGAGCTCGTATATCCTGTACGGGTTCGTCTTCTGTATCTCCATCCACCACTCAATCTGGCGAGTGTACCCGAACCGCCTCCACTTTCCGAGATCTATAACCATCACACCTGTGTTGAAATAACAGGGGCTCCGGCCAGAAAACACGCCGGCGAATCTTGCGTCCAACCAGAAATGCTTCGTGAAATACTTGGTGAAATTGGCGTGGCAATATTCGGGTGCCCCGATAGTCTTATTCCCCAAACTAGTGCTCCAAAGCTTCCAAATGTCATCGACCAGAACTAGATCCGAATCCAGATATATGACCCGCTTCACGCAGGATTCCAGAAGATCGGCCAGATAATTCCTCGCATAATTCAGGGGCTGTTCAAGCGCTTGCCTCACGGAGCTTGATATCAGGCTCCGGACTTCGTTCAGGGTCAAAATAATAAACTTTGAATTTCAACTGGGGGAAAGTTGAACGGACTAGGGTATCCAAACCCGTTTCTGAAACAAGGAAATGGAAGAACACGCTTTCCGGACACTTAGAACGCTGGAGAATCGAATGGACGGCGGCCAATGAACCTCGCAGATACTCGACATCGAGAGTAATAGCCACGTGAACGAGAGAAGGATCGCAGACGCTGGGTTTCCCCAACGGTGTCGAGTGGCACTCGTGGGCATTGCGGAAGGCTTCGACTTTTCGAAAGGAAAAATTGTCAGAAGGGTTTGTAGATGTGCGGAATCTGTCGGTGTGAGACGATGTAATAGCTTCTGCAGGGTGAAAAGATCGCAAGGAAGGAGAAAGAACAAGCATAACCATTGCTGCGGAGAAAAAACCAGAGAATCTCATAATCCACGGCATTTTGGGTCTGTGGTGGGTTTACAGATAAGAGTGAATGGAAGAGAGGAGGTCCGCCAGAGTGGGAGGATTCAGGAAAGACATGAGAGAGAGAAACAAGAAAATGGATGGGGCGCTCTCTCTGTCTGTCTGCTGCGTTTTAGATTTTCAGGAAATCAAAGTTTCTGGGTTTTGTTTGTTCTGCTTCCACCAATAGAAATCCACAGAATTAGATTTTATATTATTTGGCACTCAAAATCTGTCTGTGTAAAATGATCAAGGATAAAAAAAAGGTGGTGGCAGAGTTGGGAAAGGTGATTTGAAATTAATTTGCAATGTAGGAATTCAAACGGACAGGTAAATAATTATTACAACTTTTTTATTTGGCAAATCCAATTTTATATCTTTTACATCGAGCGTGCGTTTCGGACAGAAGTTTCAAACGAACGAAAGTAACAAGTTGTGAATGGACTTGTTTGTTTCCAAAATATCATTATCTCACCGACGCTCTTATGCTCGCAAAGCCATTTGAGTAAATAAATGGTTGCAATATTAGCAAAATTGAGTTATATATATTGATATCGACTTTCATGTAAGAACTAATTATCATTAGTTTCTGATATCCCTGTAAAGTCCGGGTTAATAATGACCCGGGTTATCGGTTGAATAGCCCGGATCAGAAGCAACCTGCCCGGGTACTTTTCTTCCACCCGGTTTCTCATACAGGTACCCAGGTAACCAACTACCTAGGTCACCTCGAGAATTGCACCACACTCGAGTGTGATCGATACAGGCAGTCTAATCCGTCAGAACCACTTGGGTTTGGAGTGTCCGAGAAGTCATCAGAAGCTTGTATGATAAACCGACTTAGTAGGTGGTGTGATAATCAAGGTAACTACCCATTCTTCCACTATAAATAGCAAGTATTAAAGTCATTTAATGATTCTGAAATCCTTGAACTAGAAGCACTTACATATTTCCTCTCAAATATTGCTTGTGTTCATAAAAAAGCCTGCTGACTTAAGCATCGGAGTGGTCACGCCGGACATCCCTCCGGCGCCCATTCACGAGTTACTTTCTTGTTTGCAGGTGTGGATCCAAGCCATTATCTTCACTCAAATTCCCAAACATTATAAATTATTGATTTGCTCCGTTGGAGCCCCGTACCCGGCTCACCCATTTTAACGAGATCACATCATTGGCGCCGTCTGTGGGAATTCACTGAGTTCGAGACGTTGATATGGCTCGTACGAGAAGAACCAACCAGGGTAATTCTCACGCCCAGGGTGATGGGGGGCAAACTTCAAGACAAGCTGATGTTAATAACATTGGAACAAACCTCATTACCCTGACCCCTGAAGAGTTAAAGAAAATGATGGCCGATGCTGTTGTGCTAGATATGGCCAGGAAGGAGGTCTCTCACCCTGTCACACCACCCGGTGATAAACAGGGACGTGATCAGGGATTTGAGCAGGAGCAGGAGCAGGGGCAGGGAAGGAGGGATAACGAGATGGTAGGAGAAGACGAGGGATCCAGTGCTGGGTCCAAATCTCCTACCGTGTCAGAGGAATTGATGGAATTAAGGCAGAAGATGAAGGTCTTGGAAGGACAGTTGGAAAGACGGAGCGTTGCCCGAGCAGTCCCGAGAGGATGCCCGTTTTCTGATATCATTGTCCGGGAGCCTCTTCCTGGAAATTTCAAATCTGCGAAGGTGAAAGACTATGATGGCAATGCAGACCCGGAGGAACACCTGGCCAGGTTTGAAAATATGGCCATGTTGCACTGTTACACTGATAGAATCAAGTGCAAGGTGTTCCTAACAACACTGGTGGATTCAGCTCAGATGTGGTTCGAAGGCTTGACTTCCCAAAGTATCAGTTCCTTTGAAGACTTCCAGAAGGTGTTTTTACACCATTTTAGCAGCAGTAAAAAGTACAAAAAGACTGCTTTTAGTCTTTTTGAAGTTAAGAAGAACCCAGAAGAGAGTTTAAGGGCCTATATCAGAAGATTCAACAGAGTGGCCCTAGACGTCCCTACTTGTGCCACTGAAACAAAGACTACTGCATTCACCCAGGGTTTGAGAGAGGGTGAGTTCTTCAAGTCACTAACTAAGAAGGTGCAGGGAGATTTCGAGGATCTATTGTCGCGAGCAGAAAAATATATCAATATGGAGGAGGCCCAGAAACAGAAGAAGGACGCTGTGAGAAAGGAAAAAGGAGACCGAATGTCTAAGCCCGAGGAGAGGGGACAGAAAAGAGGCAATACAGGGCACTTTTCTCACCACGTACCTCTGAAAATTGCTCGGGAGAGGGAAGTGCAGGAGTGAAACAGAGATTTGGCCCCAGATCATCAGTTATCCCGGCCAGAAAAGAGTGGATTTTGCTCTTTTCACAAAGTATGCCACCATAACACTGAAAACTGCAAGGCACTAAAGGGGAATTATGTCTCACCCTCCATCCCGGGACCCAGTAACAATAGGCAGAGGCCGAGAGTGCCACCTTGGACATCTCGGCCACCAGGATCCAGCGCCCGATGAGGAAGTGTGAGGAATATCCGGAGGATTGAGCCCAGTAGAAGAAGGGAGCCTGAGCCCGAGAGAAAAAAGAATTCGCCCCCTGCCACAGGAATGATCAAAATGATATTAGGAGCCTCTACTGATGGAGACTCTAACCGGGCGAGGAAGGGGAGAAGCAGGAGGGAGTGTTTGGAGGTAGAGGGAGCAAGAAGGAATGAGACGATCATTAGTTTTGGCCCGGAGGATTTGAAAGGGGTGAATCTGCCCCACAACGACGCCCTGGTGATCCAAGCCCGAGTGGCGAATTATGATATTCTACAGGTCTTTGTGGACTCATGCAGCTCTCTGTAAATGTAATTTTTAAAGATGCCTTTGTACATATGGATTTGCAGGGCTACCACCTAGAGGCTGTGGAGACTGCCCTCTTTGGTTTTGCTGGCCATATGGTTTACCCGGAAAGGGAGATCATGTTGCCATTAACCTTGGGTTCTCAGGATCTTAAGAGGACGGTGATGACTTCATTCACCGTAGTGGATTCCCCGTCATCATATACTATCATTTTGGGGAGACCGGCTATGAACGAATTGAGAGCCGTAGCATCCACATACCACCAAAAGATAAAATTTCCAGTAGGAGCTCGGGTGGGAGAAGTCCGAGGAGATCAACCATCCTCTCGGAAATGCTATGTGGAGGCAGTCCGGGCTGATCAGAGTAGAACAAGGAAGGAAGAGAAGAAGGCAAGGGTGGACGGGGAAAGAACGATGGGGAGAGGAGAGGTGCATTTTGTGGCAGAAGAAGAACAAGAAGTAATAGAAATCGGACCAGGCCAGCAAATCCGGGTGGCCCGAGATCTCAGTATATCCACTCGGGTCAGTCTGATTCATTGTTTAAAAACTAATATTCGTGTGTTTGCTTGGTCCCAACAGGAGTTGACAGGGATTTCTCCCTTGATAGCAGAACATCAATTGAACATCCTCCCGGGATCTCACCCAGTAAAACAAAAAAAGAGGCACTTTGGCCCTGAAAAGGACAAAGTAATTGATGCGCAAATTAAGAAGCTTCTGAAAGCTGGCCACATTCGGGAAATTCAATTTCCCACATGGCTTTCGAATGTGGTCTTGGTACCCAAATCTACCGGGAGGTGGCGCATGTGTGTAGACTTCCGCGATCTCAACAAGGCGTGCCCCAAAGATCATTATCCTCTGCCCAGGATTGATCAGCTGGTGGATTCCACCTCGGGTTATGAATTGCTAAGTTTCATGGACGCATACCAGAGGTACCATCAAATCCCTCTGGCTAAAAAGGATCAAGACAAAGCCAGCTTCATCACCTCGGGAGGTACATTTTGTTATATTGTAATGCCTTTCGGGTTGAAGAATGCAGGGGCTACTTACCAGCGTCTGATGGATAAAGTCTTTGAGAAGCAGCTGGGACGGAATGTGGAAGTCTATGTGGATGATATTCTATCCAAATCCCGAGAGGGTGCCAGCTTTATTAGTGATCTAGAAGAAACTTTTGCGACTCTCATGCATTATGGAATCAAGCTTAATCCTGCCAAGTGTATTTTTGGCGTGAAGAGTGGCAAATTCTTGGGATTCATTGTGACAGACCGAGGGATCGAGGTGAATCAAGAGAAAGTCAAATCTGTGCTAAGCATGCCATCTCCCCGATCTGTCAAGGAGATACAAAAGCTAACTGGGAGAATTGCTTCCCTTTTCAGATTTATTTCCCGATCAGCACACCGGAGTTATCCTTTTTTTCAAGTCTTAAGGAAGGCCCAGCAATTCGGATGGGATGAGAAATGTGAACAGGCCTTCCAGGACTTGAAAATTCATCTTGCCGGGCTCCCAGTGTTGGTGAAACCAGAACCTGGAGAAAAATTATATGTCTACCTGTCCACTACAGAGTATGCTGTCAGCTCTGTTCTAATAAAAGAGGAAGAAACTGATCAAAAGCCTGTCTATTATGTCAGCCATGCTCTGAGGGGGCCCGAGCTCCGGTATAGCGAAGTGGAGAAAATTGCTTTGGCCCTGGTCATGACTGCCCGGAAGCTAAGACCTTACTTTCTGTCACATCAGGTTATTGTTCTTACCAATAGTCCTCTGGGTAGGATCATGACTCACTCTGAAGTATTCGGGCGAATGATAAAATGGACAGTAGAGTTGGGTGAATATGATATCGAGTACAAGCCCCGAGTGGCCATTAAAGCGCAGGCTTTGTCAGATTTCTTATCTGAAATGATCCAGCCCAGCGAGGAGGAGGTATGGAAAGTATCAGTGGATGGGGCATCTAGCCTGGTGGGGTGCGGAGTAGGGGTGGTGTTAGTGTCTCCCCTGGGAGAAAAGGTCAAATTAGCATTAAGAATTGATTCCCGGATAACCAACAATGAAGCTGAGTATGAGGCTATTCTTGCAGGTATTCGAGCTGCCAGGGAAGTTGGAGCTTCTCGGATTATTCTATATTTGATTCATAGCTCATCACTCAACAAATAAAGGGCATTTATGAGGCTAAGGATGACAGGATGCTTAAATATTTACAACTCATTCGAGCCCAAGCAGAAAGCTTCATGGATTGGAGTATTGAACAAGTACCCCGGGAAGAAAACAGTGAGGCAGACGCTTTGGCTAAAATGGCTGCTTCTTTATCAGAAGTTAATACCCGGGAGGTGCTGCATATTACTCGGCTGGTTCTCTCTACGGAGGAAGAAGCATCACCCATGCCTGAAGATTCATGGATGACACCGCTGATCGCGTACATTACGAACCATGAGCTCCCTGAGGATAAAGCCCGAGCTCAGAAGATCAAAAGACAAGCTCCCAGGTTTGTTCTCTTAAATAAAATTTTGTACAGAAGATCATTCCAAGGACCGCTTTTGAAGTGTTTAAATGAAAAAGAGGTGGATTATGTTCTCCGAGAGATTCATGAGGGGTGTTGTGCCGAGCACCTCGGAGGAATGTCTTTAACTCGAAAAACAATGCTTGCTGGATTCTGGTGGCCCACCTTAAAACAAGATTCTGCTCGTTTGGTCCAGATTTGTGAGGGCTGTCAGCATCATTCGAATTTCAGCTACAGCCCGGCCACTCTCATGAAGCCTATTTGGGCATCCTGCCCTTTTGATCAATGGGGCATGGATATTGTGGGTCCTTTTCCGGTTGCCCGGGCACAGAAAAAATTCTTACTAGTAGCTGTTGACTACTTTTCCAAATGGGTTGAAGCTGAGCCTTTAGCAAAGATCACCGAGCATGAAGTATTGAAATTTTTGTGGAAGAACATTGTGTGCCGGTTCGGTGTGCCCAGGAGAATAATCTCGGACAATGGAAGACAATTTCAAGGCAAAGGAATTACGTCATGGTGCCAGGAAATGAAAATCACTCAATCTTTTACCTCTGTTGCATATCCTCAAGCCAATGGTCAAACAGAAGTTGTCAATAGAGTCATTGTGCAAGCATTAAAGGCAAGACTTCAAGGTAAAGGAAAGAATTGGGTGGAGGAATTACCTAGTGTCATATGGGCTTACAGAACTACTCCCCGGGCACCTACTCAAGAAACTCCCTTCAGTTTGGTATATGATTCTGAAGTGGTTCTTCCAGTAGACATCGGGCAGACTTCTTCCCGGGTAGAATCTTACCCGGAGGACAATGACCAGAGCAGGGCCATGGAATTGGACTTAATAGAAGAAAAAAGGAACAGGGCATTTATTCGAATGGAGGCATACAGAAATCGGGTGATGAAATCATGTAACAAGAAGGTCCGCATTCGAGACTTCCAAGTTGGGGATTTAGTCATGAAAAAAGTCAACCCTGCTGGGGAAGTTTGGAAGCTGGAAGCCCGATGGGAAGGACCTTACAAAATCACTCGGAGAGTCAACTCGGGATCCTTTTATTTAGAAGATGCGCAGGGACGTCCCCTCAAAAGGCCTTGGAATGTGTTTAACTTAAAAAAGTACTATGCATAATAGATGTAATTGTTTGATGGAAGAAATCAATAAAAAATATATTTTCTCAGAGTATTGCGTTTGTTATTATATCTTGGGAGCTGCTATGACCCGGTTCTTATAAAGCCCAGGGCACTACACCCTGACTCGGGGCACCACACCTCGACCATTCCCAAGTCCCGGGACATGATCCCCGGCCCAAGGCTCCGTACCTTGGTTCTTAAAAAGCCCAGGGCACTACACCCTGGCTCGGGGCAACACACCTCGACCATTCCCAAGTCCCGGGACATGATCCCCAGCCCAAGGCTCCGTACCTTGGTTCTTAAAAAGCCCAGGGCACTACACCCTGGCTCGGGGCACCACACCTCGACCATTCCCAAGTCCCGAGACATGATCCCCGGCTCAAGGCTCCGTACCTTTGTTCTTAAAAAGCCCAGGGCACTACACCCTGGCTCGGGGCACCACACCTCGACCATTCCCAAGTCCCGAGACTTGATCCCCGGCCCAAGGCTCCGTACCTTGGTTCTTAAAAAGCCCATGGCACTACACACTGGCTCGGGGCACCACACCTCGACCATTCCCAAGTCCCGGGACATGATCCCCGGCCCAAGGCTCCGTACATTGGTTCTTAAAAAGCCCAGGGCACTACACCCTGGCTCGGGGCATCACACCTCGACCATTCCCAAGTCCCGGGACATGATCCCCGGCCCAAGGCTCCGTACCTTGGTTCTTAAAAAGCTCAGGGCACTACACCCTGGCTCGGGGCACCACACCTCGACCATTCCCAAGTCCCGGGACATGATCCCCGGCCCAAGGCTCCGTACCTTGGTTCTTAAAAAGCTCAGGGCACTACACCCTGGCTCGGGGCACCACACCTCGACCATTCCCAAGTCCCGGGACATGATCTCCGGCCCAAGGCTCCGTACCTTGGTTCTTAAAAAGCCCAGGGCACTACACCCTGGCTCGGGGCACCACACCTCGACCATTCCCAAGTCCCGGGACATGATCCCCGGCCCAAGGCTCCGTACCTTGGTTCTTAAAAAGCTCAGGGCACTACACCCTGGCTCGGGGCACCACACCTCGACCATTCCCAAGTCCCGGGACATGATCCCCGGCCCAAGGCTCCGTACCTTGGTTCTTAAAATGCTCAGGGCACTACACCCTGGTTTGTGGAATCCAAGAAATACTCCTTTTGAGTTCAAGGTTTAAATCTCTACATCTGAAGTATTAGTTAAGCTACTTATTTAACGTATGGACCGGGACCCCGGGTATTCGATTGGAATTACCGTATTCTCCTACTAAGAAATACTCATAAGTTATTGCATTACCCGGGTTGCGGAAAAATTGTCAAAAATCATATTGAAAAAGGCACAGCGATGGAAAAAAATCAACATTTCCTTACAAAGTTCAAAGGCAAGAAATACAAAGGAAAAAATACAGAGTAAATTACAGGCCTATTCTAAAGTCTACTGCCTTGATGGTTCTCCGGATTCCCCGGGAGTCTTCTCAGCCTGTTTCTCGATAGCATCATCTTTGGGAAGGGAAGCAATGGCCTTATCAATATCGGGAAAGCCCTCCTTATCTGTCGGAATCAGACCTATCTCCTCAAATTGCTCCTGGCATTTCTCAAAGCCAATCGAAAAGTATTTGTATGCCCTATCTTCAACAGCTGCTTGGAATTCCGCCGATTGAAGGAAAATAGTCCTCCATTCTTCATGGGTCAGATGAAGAAGTCTAAGCTTATCTTCAGCAACTGCGGCTCGATGTTGCTGGGCACTGGCCTCATCCTCGAGATAGCTAATCCGAGATGCCAGGAACGCAGTTTGCCTCTGAGAAGCCTCCTCCCGGGCTATGCTCTCATCACGAGAAAGTTGAGCCGCGGCCAGCTCTTGATTAGCTGCTTCCAAGGAAGCTTGGAGACTGGCAGTTGTCTCCTCGTGAAGCTTCTGAGGCCGGGCCATCTCTCCTTGGAGATGGTCATGAATGTCCTGAGCCGCCCGGGCTTGCTTACCCTTCTTGGTTGCCACCGCTGCCACCTGTTCAAAGGCCGAAACTAGCATCTGGGCAGCCTGGACAAGAAGGGATCTTAAAAAAGAAAAAGGGGGGAGGGAGAGAGAGGGAAAAGAAATAAAAGAATAAAGCTTACAGACAGAAGACAGGTTGGACCCCTCCAAAAACCTCACACTAGAAGGAGTGCTTTTCAGGATAGCTATCTCAGCAGCGCTGAGCACCTTCTTGAAGCGCTTAACACCAATAGCGGAAGCTCTCTCTCGAAGATGTTAGCCAGAGAAAGCTGGTCGGTTGGAGGGAGCTCTTGGCAAGGTTCTTCATTGGACTGGGGGGGAGAGGAGGAGGTGGAGCAGATCGGAAGGCGCCTTGGTCACCCTCGGAAGGGTCTTCGAGAATAACCAGCTCGGGTTCTGCAGTAGCTTTTCGTTTTCTCTGAGTGAGGGGAATGAGATCTTCAGATTCCTCCGAGTTCTCAGTCATCGCCCGGGAAGCGCCATCCTGGGGAGGTTCTTCCCGGGACACCTCAGCTCTCAAGGCTGCCGCTTCTGCATCCCATTGTTTCTTTTCTTCCGCAGCTGCCCGGCGAGCCGCCATTTCCTTCTCTCGGGCTGCCTTCTCAGCTGCACGCCTTTTAGCAAAAGCTGCTTGCATGAACTCTGCTGCCATGTCGGGAGCTTTCGAACCACTGGAACCCGCCATTGCACTTCTTGAGGACTGAATTGATGGAATGTAGGAGAATAGGTAAGCAGGTTACTGTATATATATATATAGGAAGGAATCAGTCTCCATCGTCGATCCGAATCCAATCGGACGATCAGAGGGAATCTAGAAAATTGAGCAGGCAGATGAAAAGAAGTGTACGGGTATCGAGGAAACATGCTCATTATTATCTCGGAATACGAACAATTTTCGACGGTATCACTGTTAACGCATGCAGCATAATGACATTCATTGGATTTCTCGAGACTACTAAACGATGAATGTTCAAAACCTGAGAGATATGGAAGCCTGACACCTCATCACTTCTGCAGGATATTTAGAGACCCAATGCTCTTATTCACTCTGGGATATGTTTTGGAGTAAACATGCATGACTGATCGGGACAACGAGTCAAGCTCTAGCCCGACTATTTTTAGGATGTGTGGTGATACCCCTGTAAAGGTCCGGGTTAATAATGACCCGGGTTATCGGTTGAATAGCCCGGATCAGAAGCCAACTGCCCGGGTACTTTTCCTCCACCCGGTTTCTCATACAGGTACCCAGGTAACCAACTACCCAGGCCACCTCGAGAATTGCACCACACTCGAGTGTGATCGATACAGACAGTCTAATCCGTCAGAACCACTTGGGTTTGGAGTGTCCGAGAAGTCATCAGAAGCTAGTATGATAAACCGACTTAGTAGGTGGTGTGGTAATCAAGGTAACTACCCATTCTTCCACTATAAATAGCAAGTATTAAAGTCATTTAATGATTCTGAAATCCTTGAACTAGAAGCACTTACATATTTCCTCTCAAATATTGCTTGTGTTCATAAAAAAGCCTGCTGACTTAAGCATCGGAGTGGCCACACCGGACATCCCTCCGGCGCCCATTCACGAGTTACTTTCTTGTTTGCAGGTGTGGATCCAAGCCATTATCTTCACTCAAATTCCCAAACATTATAAATTATTGATTTGGTCCGTTGGAGCCCCGTACTCGGCTCACCCATTTTAACGAGATCACATCAGTTTCATAATTAATAAAAAGAGTAGCTCGTGACTCACTAAATCATCCACAACTTGGAGTGTTATTATTATTCGTCTTGCTGGCCAACAATGACTGTAGCTGTTGACATTATATTTCTTTTACTCAGATGTAAAATATTTGGTATTCATCTTTAGATTTATCAAACTCCATAGTAGCGTAATGTATAGGAGAACTAATTGAAATAAAATAAGCGAGTCTTCAACTTCCATTGACCGAATATTCATGTTATATATATATATATATATATCAATCAATTGAATATTAATTACTAAAGCAAAACATTATTTTATGAAATTTACAACAAAAGTTTTGAGTGTTTGATCAATTTATTTATATGGGCTTATATGTGAATAATTATGTATTGTGGGTTGTCTATTAAGTTAAGCCCAAAATAAAGTGATCAATTAATGTTTCGGGTTATTGGGCTTTAATGTATCTAATGGGCTGTGGGCCTTTAATGTGTAGAGACATAAGTGTAATTTCTGTTTTTATGATGGGCTAAAACAGAAATATCAGAAGATATTGATAAACATTATCTATAAATATGGGTCATGGTCCCCAGATCTCGCGTTGTCACTTTCACTATTCTCTCCGCCATTAAGAAAAGAGTTCTGAAGAGAAACTAAAGGATTCTCTCAAGGAAAGAGCGCGTAGATCTGGAAGATCAAGACACGTTTTAAAGAATTCAGGATTATGGCTTCAGGTACGCTTCCGCTTAAGATTTCAGTCAAATTCTTGATGATTTATCATGATGGATTCTGCGGTTTATGGGTTTTCCCCAACAAGTGGTATTAGAGTCATTCATGTTTGAATCATTGAGATTTGTTTAAAGTTTTTGGATACTATTTGGATCCAGATCTGAAAAATAAAATTTTGTTAAAATTTTATTTTTTTGATATGGCTTCAGATCTGGAAAGTATATTGATATGTTTTCAGATCTGAAAATATTTTTGATACGGTTTCAGATCTGAAAATTATTTTGGTTTAGATCTGAAAATTTTTGATATGGTTTCAGATCTGGAAAATATTTTGGTTGAAAACCAAATCTTTTAAAGTTTCAGTTTTGGTAAAAAGATTTAGTTGTAAAATTTTAAAGATTTGGTATAAGATTTCGATTTTCCTTCCGGTTTTTGTTCAACAAAATATTTTAGAGGAAAATCGAAAAATTCGGATTAAATTTTTTTTTTTAAAAAAAAAAGTACGGATTCGGATCGGGCCGTACGGACCCGGGTCGACCCGAACCGTACCGATTCGGGCCAACCCGACCCGACCCGTACGGAATTTCCGAAAAAAAAAAAAAATTTGGTTCAGTCTTATTCGGTTTAGGTTAAATATTCATTAATTCAAATAATGATAAGGTTATATGTATTTTAAAATTGATTGATTGAAATAAAATGTCGCCAAAGTGACCTCTTTTATGGAAATTAATATTATTTTGAAATACAAAAGGATTTTGGGTATATGTGATTTATATGAATATTGATCGGTCCAAAGGAATGTTAATATTTAATATAATCACATATACTATTGTGGTGGTAAACATGTGATAATCGTTCGATTTTTCATGTGAATAATAAATCGGCCCAAAGGAAGGTTGTTATTTGACATGATAATTACTATCATTGTTTGACTGCTGCGCCAGGATATCACTTACAAGTTAATCTTTTGTCCAAAGATGAAACATTAATGGAGTGCTCGATATTCTGTTTATGGGGGTTTACATTATTTGAATTTATTGATTATTTTATTTGGATATTTGGTTGAGCATGTAGTATTTGGTTTTTTGTTCTCTGTTCAGATTTGACTCCTGCAAATATTCACTCCAACATAAATTCCATTCCTATGTTAAATGGCTCTAATTTTAAATCATGGCAAGAGAATTTATTGATAGTTCTCGGAGTCATGGATTTGGACCTTGCGATAAAGGTTGACTCTCCTTCTGCCGTTACGGATAAGAGTACCTCTGATGAAAAGAGGGAGTTTGAAAGGTGGGAGAGATCGAATCGCATGTGTATGATGATCATGAAGAGGACCATTCCAGAAACATTCAGGGGCACAATGTCTAACGACATTGCTACGGCTAAGGCTTTCCTTCAAGACCTCGAAAAGAGGTTTGCTAAAAGTGAAAAGTCTGAAATTGGTACACTTTTGGCAAGCCTAGTTTCAATGAGGTACAGAGGTAAGGGCAATATCAGGGAGTACATTATGGAAATGTCTCATCTTGCTTCAAAGTTGAAAGCACTGAAGCTTGACCTCTCTGAGGACTTGCTGCTGCATCTGGTTTTGATATCTTTTCCTCCTCAGTTTAACCAGTTCAAGGTGAGCTATAATTGTCAGAAAGAGACTTGGTCTCTGAATGAGCTCATCTCGCACTGTGTCCAGGAAGAGGAAAGGTTGAAGCAAGACAAGACAGAAAGTGCTCATTATGCCTCTACCTCGAAGGATAAAGGAAAGAAACGAAAGTATAAGGAAGCTGAGGATACACAGCCTCCGAAGAAACAACAGAAGAATCCTAGTGATTCTCAAAGTTCTGGTTGTTTTTTCTGTGGCAGTGATGGGCATATGAAGAAGCAGTGCAGTAATTATCACGCTTGGCGTGCTAAGAAAGGCATGCTTCTGAATATGGTTTGTTCTGATGTTAATTTAACTTCAGTGCCTAGACACACGAGGTGGATAGATTCTGGTGCAACAACTCGCATCAGTGTGTCTATGCAGGGTTGCCTGGATTGCCGAAAACCAAGTGATGCTGAAAGATTCATCTATGTTGGTGACGGCAACAAAGTTGAAGTTGAGGCAATAGGAAAATTTAGATTATTATTAAAGACTGGAATATATTTGGATCTTTATGAAACATTTGTTGTGCCGTCTTTTAGACGGAATTCGATTTCCATTTCTGCATTGGACAAATTTGGTTATTCTTGTTCTTTTGGAAATGGAATATTCAGTTTGTTTCTCGATTCAAAATTGGTTGGTTTCGGATCTTTATCAGGATACGATAATCTCTATTCTTTGGATGTTATTGCTTCATTTAATGAATCCCTGCAAACAAGTAGAGGCACTAAAAGAAAATTAACCAGTGAGAATTCAGCTGCGTTATGGCACAAAAGATTGGGTCATATCTCTGAAAAGAGAATAAGGAGACTCGTGTCAGACGAAATTCTCGAACCTTTAGATTACACAGATTTTAATAATTGTGTTAATTGTATAAAGGGAAAACAAACCAACAAAAGGAGATTTGAAGCCAACAGGTGTTCAGGCGTCTTAGAACTTATACATACTAATATTTGTGGGCCATTCCCTTCGGCTTCTTGGAATGGTCAATAGTATTTTATAACGTTTACAGACGATTTTTCAAGATATGGCTTCATTTATCTCATTCATGAAAAGGCACAGTCATTGGATGTGTTCAAAAACTATAAAGCTGAAGTTGAAAATCAACTTGGCTTAAATATTAAAAGCGTTAGATCTGACCGTGGTGGTGAATATTATGGTAGATATGACGGTTCAGTTGAACAACGTCCAGGACCTTTTGCTAGATTCCTGGAGGAATGCGGTATCGTCCCACATTACACTATGCCGGGTTCGCCCACTATGAATGGTGTTGCTGAAAGACAAAACAGAACGCTTAAGGACATGGGTGAGGAGTATGATCAGTCATTCTACCTTACCAGAATCACTATGGGGAGAAGCACTAAAGACCGCAGCATATATCCTTAACAGGGTTCCAACTAAGGCAGCGACCAAAACCCCTTATGAACTTTGGATGGGTAAAAACCCCAGTCTTAAGCATCTGCATGTTTGGGGATGTCCAGCTGAGGCAAGGCCTTACAAGCCTAATGAAAAGAAACTGGACTCAAGGACGGTTAGTTGTTATTTTATTGGATACTCTGAAAGATCCAGGGGGTACAAGTTTTATGATCCCACGAGTAAGTCGATTTTTGAGTCAGGAAATGCCAGGTTCTTTGAGGATGTTGAGTTTGCGGGGGGAGATAAAGTAAGGGATATTGTCTTTGAAGAGGAATATGTAAATATTCCCACAGCTGTCTTGGACATTGGTCAGGATCATATTCCTCACTTTGACCAAGACACAATACAGGAAGACAATATTAGAGATCCTCTCATTCCAGATGAACAAACTCAAGCACCTCCAGAACCTATGTCATTAAGGAGATCCACTAGAGAGCGGAGAAATGCAGTGCCAGATGATTACATTGTATTTCTTCAAGAACATGAGGCAGACATTGGATTGATGGAGGATGATCCTATTAACTTCCGTCAAGCCATGGAAAGTTCTAACTCTCAAAAGTGGAATGATGCCATGAATGAGGAGATAAAGTCCATGAAAGACAATGACGTATGGGATCTTGTCCCATTGCCTAAAGGTACGAAGCCCATTGGTTGCAAATGGATATTTAAAACCAAGAGGGATTCGAAAGGCAATGTGGAAAGATATAAGGCTCGTCTTGTCGCTAAAGGCTTTACACAGAAAGAAGGCATTGATTATAAAGAGACTTTCTCTCCGATTTCTTCGAAAGACTCTTTAAGGATTATAATGGCTTAGGTGGCGCATTTCGATCTTGAGCTTCATCAGATGGATGTAAAGACTGCGTTTCTAAATGGTGACATTGATGAAACTGATTTATATGGTGCAGCCAGAAAATTTTGTGTCCAAAGACACAAATAATATGGTTTGCAAATTAAAGAAATCCATCTATGGGCTCAAGCAAGCATCTCGACAATGGTATTTCAAATTTCATCAAGTGATCATCTCGTTTGGTTTTGAGATGAATTTGGTCGATGATTGTGTGTACCAAAGTTCAGTGGGAGTAAGCATATTTTTCTGGTTTTATATGTTGATGACATTCTGCTTGCTAGCAACGATATAGAGTTGTTGCATGAAACCAAGAGATTTCTAGCTAAGAATTTTGAGATGAAGGATCTTGGTGATGCATCTTTTGTACTGGGTATTCAGATACATCGGGATCGTTCTCGGGGTATTCTTGGATTATCTCAGAAAGGCTATATCGAGAAAGTTCTCAAGCGATACGGGATGCAAGATTGTAAACCAACATATACCCCTGTGGCTAAGGGAGACAAATTTAGTCTAAAACAATGCCCAAAGAATGATTTTGAGAAAAAAGAAATGCAGAAGGTTCCCTATGCATCTGCAGTGGGAGAGTCTGATGTATGCTCAGGTTTGTACACAGTCCAGATATTGCGTACGTGACGGGAATGTTGGGACGATATTTAAGTAATCCAGGAGTGGAACATTGGAAAGCAGTCAAAAGAGTTTTACGGTACCTACAGAGAACAAAAGATTACATGCTCATATATCGGAGGTTGGATCAGCTTGAGATCATTGGGTATACTGACTCCGATTTTGCTGGATGCCAAGATAGTATGAAATCTACGTCGGGCTACATCTATCTCCTTGCTGGAGGTGCCATTTCCTGGAAGAGTGCTAAACAGTCTCTTATAGCTTCTTCCACCATGGCAGCTGAATTTGTAGCGTGTTATGAGGCATCCAATCATGGAATATGGCTGCAAAATTTTGTCACGGGACTGCGCATTGTTGATGGCATTGAAAGGTCACTAAGACTACATTGTGACAATAAATCAGCAGTTATGTATTCCAATAACAACAGGAGCTCGACGAAGTCAAAACACATTGACATCAAGTTTCTGGTTGTTCAAAGAAAGAATTCAGAGTGGAAAGTTGTCTATTGAGCATATCGGTACAAACTCCATGGTTGCGGATCCGCTTACTAAGGGACTACCACCCAAACAGTTTCATGAGCACACTGCTAGTATGGGTGTTATGTCAATTGAGGAAATTCAGTTTTAGTGGGAGTTTGTTATTTTAAATGCTTTTCAGTTGTAGACATTGCAGTTACATTTATGTAAATTTATTTTCTGCAGAAATAAATTTCAAGTTAAGTCACACTCTGATTATGATTTAAAGTTTGATCTCAATAAGGTTAAAGGGAGGACCAGTTGGAAATAGGCATGTTACGGTCACATTGCATGAAATTTCCATGCTACACATCCACTTCATGATCCATGTCATTCAGTTGTGTTGGCATATGTGACCATTGATGGGTCTAGTTACCTTGAGTATAGCGAAGACTGCTTTGATCCTATGTTGATGTGTTTGATGGACCGGATTGGTTATAGATACATTTCGGAATGACAACAATTTTGAGCTCATAAGGTTATTTTCACAAACATAATTATAAAGTTGCACATATAGCCCAAGTGGGAGATTGTTGAATCAATTTATTTATATGGGCTTATATGTGAATAATTATGTATTGTGGGTTGTCTATTAAGTTAAGCCCAAAATAAAGTGATCAATTAATGTTTCGGGTTATTGGGCTTTAATGTATCTAATGGGCTGTGGGCCTTTAATGTGTAGAGACATAAGTGTAATTTCTGTTTTTATGATGGGCTAAAACAGAAATATCAGAAGATATTGATAAACATTATCTATAAATATGGGTCATGGTCCCCAGATCTCGCGTTGTCACTTTCACTATTCTCTCCGCCATTAAGAAAAGAGTTCTGAAGAGAAACTAAAGGATTCTCTCAAGGAAAGAGCGCGTAGATCTGGAAGATCAAGACACGTTTTAAAGAATTCAGGATTATGGCTTCAGGTACGCTTCCGCTTAAGATTTCAGTCAAATTCTTGATGATTTATCATGATGGATTCTGCGGTTTATGGGTTTTTTCCCAACATTGAGTCCATATTAATGTTGGTACTAGGATCTCCATCTTTGCCATCCAAGAATAACATAATTAATTATAACGACAGCAAGTGATGATTTGTTGTTGGCCCTGCGCTTTGAGCACCGATTTGTAGATTTCAACGATGACCCCCTCATCGTACTCCTTGATGGGTCTCTCTCCGAACCCATACGCTCCGCTGTTGGCGATTCTCATCATCATATGCACGTAGGCGTCGCGCAATCCGAGCAAAAGCTTCTTCGGCGACAACCATGTCTTCAGCTTCAGCCGCCGCGTCAGCTTGATCCACCGCTGCTGATCCTTCCTTTCCCGGCCACCGTTTAGCCTCTCGTAGTCTTTTCCTCCTCATGTATCGCTTCACAGCAGCTGAAACTCCTTCCATTTCTGCTATCTGTCTACTAAAGTGGAAATCAATCAAGCTAATTGTCAAACTGCCTATTAAAAGGGACGAGGTTGGGAGATGGTTGAGTAATTAATGCATGCTACTCTATTTTATTTGTTTTCATCATCCATTTTAATGAAAATCATGAGCCTGCTAGTAGATCAGATTTGAATGACTAAATCGAATCTCATTTTGGAACCTCGGGTCTACTATTCGGATATAGAAACACAAATAAAAACGTTAGAAAAGGACCAGAAAGTTGTTCCAATGTAGTTCTTACAACGCTCAAGTCAGATAATAAGAAAATATATAGAGTATCGTGTGTGCTTAATTAATATAAGTGAATATATGAATGAATAAACAATTACTGGAACCATGTATTTATAGGAGAATAATCTTTATGTGAGTAGGGTTCTTTAATGACTAAAACTCTAATCTTTGTAAAATTCTAAATCTATTAGAATGGTTTTCATGTTAGACTCTAGATTCTTATAATATTAGATAATATTATATTAAATCTCTATAAGCCTTCTCTTTGTAGATGATACATTGATATATTTGACTAAGAGCTCATTTGAGGCATGAGCTCGTTTGCTATGTAGAGAGCCATGTTCAAGTTTTTTATGAGAGCAGGGCTCGGGAGGTTGGCAAATCCCTTTTCAATCGTTGTGATAATATGTATTGTACGTATATCGAGCGAATTTATGTGTTTTGGCATTTGTTTATGTCATTGCAGGAATTAAGCATGAGCGCATAACTTGCTACCAACAAGAAATAAATAAATGCCGAAATGGAAGAATACAGTGAACAAGAAAGTAGAGAAAGTGCGGGATAGAAGTAGACGCGAGCCAGTGCGCTGCTCGCGCGCTCCAAAGTGGGCCGACCATTCCAAGGCAGAAACACGCACGCAAAAGAAAAAAATGACAGTGCTGGGCGCTTGGGTGCACAATAGCGCGCGTGCACAGCTAGGCAGAAACCAGAAGCTTGCGTACGACTGCGTGGAATCCTGAGCAACCGCACGCATAGGAGAGGCATGACATGCGAGAATCTGGCGGAATTTTTCTTGGGCTTTTGCAACCATTCACACACTTATAAATACCGAAACCCTAGCCACAGAGAAAATCGGGGCCGCAGACGCACAAAAAAATACAGAGAATGCAAATAAATAGAGCGAGAACGAATAACAAAAACGAAGAACACATCTACTGGTGACGGAGTTGCAAATCTGATTCGATTTTCTTCTTCTTTTTTTTCTTCTTCTTCTTAACTTTTTAGTCAATTACTGATGTTGGAAAACATGAGTTTATTTTATCTTTTTCATTCATGAACTAATTTATTAAATATAGAGGATGTCGTAGCCTGGTCGGATCTACGTTGTTGAATTGTTGATTTACAAATTCATATTTCTTCTTGATTTATTTATATTTTCAAGATCCTATTACGTTCAATTACTTGATCAATAATTAGAGCATTGTAATTATTCGAGATCTATCACTCGGAAGAGGGGATTTTGGACCTTAGGAAAATATATCGTCGGTGTTAATAGAGTGCGGGAGGCCTATGATTCCAACGAACCCATTAAAAGAACTGTTGCGCTGCGCATAGATATATTTAGGTTATAATTGATGATCCAAAATTTGATTTAATTTTCTAAATAAAGTCTGATTATTTTAATTGTGGTAATTAATTTGTTATTAAATTGCATTCCCTTGCATGAACGATATTCGTGCTCTACCGCATACTAAAACTTGACACCGTACACTTGTGATTAGCAAAATAGTACAACACTTGACCTAACATTTGTCTTCCTCTGCTTCTATACATCTTCAAGGTTTACGCATTTCTTAGCTCAGCTCATAAGTTCATAATTATTGCAAGTGCCTTTTTTTACTAAGAATTGAAAAGGTGTGCTTTTCGAGGGCCTTGCATTAAGGCATTTACTAGTGTCTCGATAGCGTCAATCGGCACCTCCAGGGCCATGCTGTTAAATTACCTGATGAAATCCCTTAGTGACTCCATTTCACTCTGCTTCACATTGAACAAGATCGGAGAGTTCTTTGAATATTTCTTACTCGGCGTATTGGTTAAAAAAGACGACACTGAATTCCCGAAAATTTCTAATAGAGTGGTGTGGCAATAGATCGAAGCACCTATGGACAGGACACAACGAGGTGATGAGGAAGACTAGGAACTCCACCCCATCTGAGTATCTATGAAGCAGGGCGGCATTGTTGAACCTCCCCATATGTTCTTTCGTGTCTCTACTCCCATCATAATCCTTAACAAATAGACTAACAAAAATTGAGAGGTCTTGATGTAGTATTTCCAGGGAGAGCAGGCTCTCCCTATACAATGACGGAGGTTGACCTACAGTTTGTCTGCCCAACCTCATGATTTCCTCTCACATGGCCTCTAGATGCTCAGGCGGAGAAGGATATGACAGAGAGGAAGGGGTGGCAGGTGGAGGGACCGGAGGTGGCAGCGACGGTGGTGGAGTTTGATTTTGACATAGGGCGTCTTTCACATACCTATTAATCAACTGGGTCAGTTGATCCATATTGAGATTCCCCACGTCTCTTCCTTGATTGTCATTAGGACATGTTCTTCCTCTTCATACCCACATATCTACGTCTTTTGCTCAAGATTTTCCACAGACGATGTCAAATGATGTTGGAAAAAATCATGAGGCTTACTGGGATATTAGATTTAAATGGGTAAATGAATTTTTGGGAGATTGAATCTCGTTTTGGAAGCTCGGGTCGGACCTTCGGATCTGGAAACACAAACAAGAATGTTAGAAGAGGGCTGAAAGATTGTTCCGACGTAGTCCATCCTACCCCCAAATCAGTTAATAGGAAAATATATAGAGTATTGTGCGTGATCAATTTTAATGAATAGATAAATGAATAAACAATAACCAGAACCTGCTATTCGTAAGACAAGAATCGCTATGTGAATAGAGGTTTGTTCGATCCTACCTGTGGGGGCAGTGGGCACTGCCCCCACAGGATTTAGATTGATATGAATCTTTGCACGAACGAATAGCAAACACGATTAAAATCGAATCGCGCCCTCAATTCAATAACAAACAAAGAATCGTTGTTGTCCCGATCTTTTGAATCAAGTTTGAATGTGTGATATTCACCTCTAAATTATAAAAACTTAGCAACAAATATTCACGATTTAAACAATTGAGAAACATACGAACCTTCAAGGAACTTGTCCCTGACAATCCGTATGATATCAATCGACAAACGCCACAAGAACGAATCTTGATAAGTTTGATTTTTGAATGAACATAAAGCAAAGACTTTGAAAAGCTTGAGAGAAAAACTCTACTTTGATAAAAATATCAATGATAATCTGAATTGTCTCCAAATTTCGTCCAACATGTTTTTATAAAACAAAAGATATAAAAAATCTAGTCTCCAAAATAATTAAAACTCTAGAAAGGAAAATATTCTCGCTCAGCCGTCTCAGACACGGACCCCGTGTAGCCCTCCGTGTACGGGTCCGTGTACTCTCGGGAATTCACTTCAGCTGGAAACAAGGGGCACGGACCCCGTGTGCACCTCCGTGTACGGGTCCGTGTAGGCTCGGCTGTTCACAAAGATGCCTGAAAATTGTTCCTTTGGCCTCCAACGCGCTAAGTCGCAAGCTTCCAATTCATCCTCTACTTGATTGTGATGCAACCCGAACCCTTCGATCCTTTTTTCCAAGCTTTCATTGGTTGAATGAAGGGCAACATTCAACATCTTCAAGCGTACTCTCGGGATCTGTTTTTGGAACACATAGTGGCTGGCTAGATTCATATCATAGATGGTCCAGATTTAGCCACATTTGTGATTTAAAAAAAAATAGTGGACCACATGTACTTGTGGTTAAATCTGGACCATGGATCTACACATGGGGGCACTGCCCCCACATGTAGGGTGAAATATTACGTGAATAGAGTTCTTGACGACAAATCCTAATCTTTGTAAAATTTTAAACCTTTTGGACTCCTTCCCATGTTAGATTTTGGATCCTAAGAATATTAGAAAATGTTAGATTAAATTTCTATGAACCTTATCTATGTGGATGGTATATTGATATATCTGACTGGGAGCTCATTTGAGGCATAAGCTCGTCTGCTACACAGTGAGCATGTTCAATTTTTTTTATGAGAGCTCGTTTCGGGGAGGTCGGAAAACCTTTTTTCAATTGTTGTGATAATACGTATTTGGAGGTCAGCTATGACCTTCACCGGGAGGTTGGCTCGAGAATTCGGTAAATTTCGTGAAGAATCGATAGTTACAGATATATGGGAGGTCGGATGGGATGAGCTCCTAGATGACTTCCCATCGAATCTAGGTAAATGGGACCCAAGGTGAGTCCCTAATTGACCTAATATTTTGTTAAAATTATGACCTCCTAGTGAACTCTAGCTATAAAGATGACCTTCTGGGGCTACCTGAATATTGAACATGACTTCTCTGAGGCTGTCGAGAATAGGTCGAGCCTATATCATGGGATATCAATTATTGTTAATAATAATAGTTAAACATATCGTCAGTGTCAAATTCTGTTGTAATTGTTATAGCACACTTGTTAATTGTGCCTGATAATATACAAATGTAAGACTACTCAAATATCATGTATCAATTGATTTCCTAGCAAGTAATAATTGTAAAACAATATATAATTTAAAAAGATTGTATTTATATACATGTTAAGATAATAGTCGAAAATTAAAAGTTAGTACATAAATACAAAAGTTTGACTGAGTTAGTATAGTGAAAGTTAAAATGACTAAGTTATTAGGAAAAATAAATTTCCTTTTAAAATATATTAACAGAGTATAAAGATATTGATACATTTAGTATTATACTCACATTTATTATTTAAAAAGTTATAACTAAGCTCAACCGAACATCTCTAGATTTTACTCTATCATACATACTGATAGTTGTGGATGCACAACAAGAAAAGATAAGCCTGAGCCATAGAAAATGGTCGGTTGGATAATTATTAAACGGTTGATTTGGAATTAATACACACAAATGCATCGACTATGTTCCTTAATGGGGGCCTTTATTATTATATTTTCTACGATGGTTAATTGGTCTTTATATGTATATATATATATATGTGCTAGCTGAAACAATTGCATCTGGTAACAGATATGAAACGCTGGGAAGACGGGTTCAAGATTTCATTCAATTAAATTAAATAAAATAAAAATAAATATAGGTGTGGATTATTTAGTTATTTTATTTCCACCACATTAAATTAGATGAATGACAATACCCGAATTGAATTCATGTTTGTTTTCGTAAACATTTCATTCAATCTTTCTAGCTAGCATCAAGACCTAGCTAGAAATGAACACGTGGCCACAATCTTTGTTCCACCCACCCACCATTCCTTTTTCAAGCCTCTCTGTTTCTTTTCCACTAAACCTCTGCCCTTTTCAACTCTACAGTTTCTACTTTTGTCTTGTTCATACAGATTCCTAAATCCACCACTCACTCTCCTCCTCTTCACCGTTCTTGTTTTGAATCTTCTAAATCCATAGCAGCCATGTCTAAGGCCCAATTAGCCTGCCCTCATCTTGTGACAATCCATTTACTCTCCCAAATAATGTTCTCATCTTGAGAGTTCGTAGATACATGATATTCGTAAAATCTATACACTTTGTTCTCATGTTCTTTCTTGTTTATGAAGAGGTGGAGCTCGTGTTATGTAATTTATAGTTGCTAGCTAGCTACTACATGCCACGTGCTATGGGAGACAATTATGCAAACTAGAGTCGCTTCTTGTGAATTACATGACATCCGATGTTATTCAACAATATTTACATAACAAGTATGATATAATAGTACTTCTTCGTTGATGTAAAAAGATGAAATAACAATCTATGTATGACCAAGTAGAGCTCTCAGGACTCTACCATGGGGAGAATCAGGATCACCCTCCGCCGCGTTCTGCCTGAAAATATGCACTGCCCTATACAGAGAATCCTCTGCAGTATCTAGCTGCTCCGGCCTCCACATCACTACTTCATCCCTCTCGTACCCAATCGAGAAGCTACTCTGAGTACCACCAACCGTTGCCCGTGTTATCGGCTTTCTTGTATCGGCAAACTCGATTTCCGATAGCGGGGAAGCTTTACGATTCTTAAAGTACTCTCTATCATCATCAACCGCATCGTCCATCTGTAGTTCACCATCAGCTTTCCGATTTTCGGCTGGCCATGGGCTGCCATCCACCCCGGCGCAGCTCACATCGTCCAACGGAAGGGTGGTGGCACTGTTGGAGCTCCGCCGCGTTTGTTGTACGATGGGTTCTTTCCGGGGCCCCACCGCCGGATGTTCCAGCTTAGGTGAGGACTCGATTGGTGATTTCGGACGGGTGTACGTGTCGTTCTCTTTCCTGGGTTCATTTTCGGGTAGGTGGCGAAGTTTTTCATCCCTTATCGCCTCTGTTGCACCAACTTCCTGCGACGAATCATTAATTTATGTGGAAGCAGTATTTTTTTTTTTTAAACGCAAAACGGATAGCCGGTGCATATAAATTAACTTACTTCGGACACCACCGAATGGACAGCAGGGTCAGCAGTTCGTCCCCTATAGGTAGCGAATCGATGCGCTTGCGGCAAAAGTTGGTTTCGTGCTGCCAAGAACAGAACCCTGTTATATTTCACGACTAATTTGGATTGCATTTTCGTTCTCAAGATTCAAGTATAAATCTGCCAGATGTTAAAAATATAAACCAGAACGCGCGCATTCACGGGATTCATTCATCTGAGTCTGCAGAAATTTCAATCGGTGGATTCTCCTATGGAGGACAGGTGTTGCTTTAGTGCATCTGTCATTTTGCTACGTTGCTTTTCTTCTACGTGTTTATCAACTACCGATCGTGTCTATTATTTTTTTTCTTTTTTTATTTTGTTTTTTATATTAAAAAAAGGAAATGAAGAAAATTACTTTTTAATTATTTATAATATAATTAATTAAAATCTTAATTCCTAATTTTATTTAGATTTTAGTCGATCAGCAAAAGATAGTTTAATCTCTCTATTTTATTTGAAATTTTAGAAAAATCATTTTTGAGCTTTCTTTTCTATGCATGAAGTTGTTATACCTATTGAATCAACCCAAAAGCATAGGTCGACGCAATGTTTCTTGCTTATACATCATGAATATAAGTGAATATAAATATGCTTCCGTAAAATAAATTAAACATTACACCTATTTGACCGGAATATCGTCGGATAGTATCCAGCGGGTTTTTACAAACTCTTCAACAAGACTTAGCACAACAATGTATCATATTATACTTCAAGGTGTATAATAAATATGTTTAATTTTGAAAATAATACATGAGACGAGTAATGTGACGTCGTTGAGCTACCAAACTTAAATTATTTCTCTCTAAATAAAATGATTGTAATGGTCATTAGAGTCGATCGAGAAATTTATTTTTTAAGAGAAAATACAATAAAAAAAACGAGGAATTTCTTTGAGGAGAACTAAATAAAATACTAGAACTAATTTAACATGTAAGAAGAAATAAATAATCAAGAGGGTTAATTAATGAAATGTAAAATTTAATATTACAAAGATCTAATTTAAAGGGTTTCCACTATTCAATTGTATAATTGGTAATCGGTTAATATATTATTTATTCAAGCAGTTACATGCAATTAACTTTAGAATTATATGGATAGCCGCTAAAATCATTATGTTTTCCTAATTTAATTGACCAAGTCCAGCATCCAATCAAAATTTACCAATAATCAACTCGCAACAATATTGTTCCATATTACTTAAATATATCGTTTTCGTTTTGTGAAACCACTTAATCCTTAAATCTAACAATTGAGATAGCTGCAGTTGATAGATCCAGTTTCGTTGATTTATTTAGATTAAATTTGCTATGATAGCACAATACACATAATCTATAGCTACTAATATATAACTTTTATAGAAATAAATCATAACCAACAAATACTTGAATAAACAAGAATAATAAATTAAAGTGCAACTCACGTCGATAAAATTGAAATGGTATAAATATCCTTTGAATCAGAAATAAAACTTAGCCTAGAGTTATTGAGAAGAGATGAAAAATTCACATGCCTTCTCTTTTGTGTTTCACTGTTAAGTTGGTGTGTGCAGAGAAGTCTAAAGATAAAAACCAAAAACTATAATAAAACCTGAGAATACTAAGAAGATATTATGTCTATCAATAAGGAAACTATAATTTTTATGGAATAAAACTCTATCAAGTCTTTCTGTATCTCAATAATATATTTATTTCTCCAAAAGTTTTTAACGAATTAAACATCACAATTAGGATTCCTAAAATATAATTTTATCATCATCATTTCGAATTTCACTCTTTGCAAATCTCGTCAGCTTCAGTTTTCACGCTTCTGAATTTTTTTTGCTTCAAATCTTCCACAAAGTTTATATTGACAATTTCAAATGCGATATAAAAATCATCTTTTTAGCTCAAATTTATCACAAGAGCTTCAAAATTCTTTCTAAAACAAAATAACACAAAAGTGTATCAATTAAGCATGTTAGAACTTAGAAGTGAGAAAAATAAGAAATATAATAACAAAAATATGAAATACTATGAGCCTATCAATGGACAATAAGTCTTGGTTCTTTTATTTAAACATACAACATATTATTACATAATAACTTACTGTAGAGGATGATGAACTTTATTAGGTACGTATCGTAGCTGAAATTATGACACAAACTGAAAGAAATATTGCAAGTTTTTTTTTAAAAAATGAAGATGTTGAATGATGTCTTTATCTTCCTTCTTTCTTGATTTTTGATATATATAGAAGCCTTAGTGAATTTCAAATTCAACCTTTAGACTTGTTAATTATTCTCCATGATAGTTGTGTCCTAACTCCTACAACATCTTTTGGTTGGTGTACTTCTAGTTAGTGATCTATCATGTTGTGGTGGTGAGTGGTCCATCCTCCAGAAATGGAGTGGTTGGATCACATACCTTCTTTAACTTTGTCGGAAAATCTTTTGCTTTGTATGTTCCTAGGGGAAAAAGTGATTTGTGTGGTCTTTCACTGCTTAGAATTGTTTCTGTTGTATGTTTTCAGTCAGATCTTGGCCAAAAAACTTTCCTAAATTTTGTCTCTTTCTGGTTCGGGCAATCTTAGCAGATGTCTTATGACCATTTTCCAATATGAGTAATGTTACATAATTTTCGGCGAGTTTCTTTACTCCATGACAGCTTGTTGTTCCACAGAAAATTTCGTTTCTTTTCAAATATGTCTTATGCAAAACTTGTATTTTTTTATCTCTCGGTGTTTAACTGAAAATATTCATTTACATAATTTTGATAAAACTTACATGAAAACTTGACTTTGTCCATCCATATGATATAAACCCTTAATTCCCATGCATCTTCAATGAGTGATGAAACGAGAAGTGTGTCATTCTCTGGAGGATGCTTGATACACTTTTGAATGTTCATTTCTGGTCTTCTTAACTTGAGGAAGTGAAAGACTTTCTGCGAGCTTTTTCCGATTGATTCTGGTACTGCATTAAAAAAGTAAAATTCCAGAATAACTCATTTGTACAAATAATCGTTTTTTGTCCATGTTTCATTAGCAGCTTCCTGAATCTACTTGGGTAATGCTAAAATTTATGGGAAGCAGGACTAATGTAGTATAAACTGAGACAAAAACCCAAATTCATACCATGCTTTGACCTCATTGGGACAACAATTTGGTTTCATCCATATTCTAGGATACTATCTTGTTATATCAACTCGGACTGTGGCTTGGTCGATAAATATTCTTATTTTCAATTTCTCAGAGTTTTATTGATATATCTGAAATGGAAAAACTATAAAATTTTTAGTACAAACCTTAGATTTTTCCTTGTTGAGTTGAAGTCTAAGACTGATCTCTCCCTCTTCAATCCCCGATGTGAAGAGTTAACTTGAAGGCTTGAAATAAAGATCCGGAGCTTCAATTTTTGCTTGGACCGTGCAAATGAAGACACGGCCTGTGGTTGAAGAAAGAGCAGTAGTATACCCGGTTGATAATTTTGGCATGGCAGAACATGAGAAGCAGAAATCTTGCGTAACAGTGATCATGAATTGAAAGGGAGCTAGGTGAATGATTCTTTAGGGTGGGTCTTAAATGTTTTTAGAATTTGCACCTCGCTTTGTATGTATCAGTGGAATGTTCAATCGTTAATCAAGAACTTGGATACCCGACCCAAAGCAGTAGCACTTCCGCAGCCCATGGAAAGAAAGTCTTTTGAAACTGACATGAGAGATTTATGTAACGAGAGTATGTCAATTATGTACTTGCATGACAATATTCTATTAATCTTAACAAGGAGAGAAAAAAACATGTGCCATCATCTTCTTTATGATGAATAAAGAAGTGATGCCAGCGTGAGAACGACTCTTTCTTTAGCAGCAAGAAAATACAAGATGCTTTCTGTAATTATGAAGTTTTATTAGCATATAAATTTAGGCTGGTTTCAGAAAAAGCATTGCATCTTTCTATTCTAGCTATGTTCAAATTTTACGTGTAATGTACAACATGCATTTGATTCTACATTGTCCTGTTCAGAAGTTTCTAAATTTACTCTTCTTGGTTAAATATATATTCACCGTGTACTGCGTGTGTGTATGTGCAGGAGACATTTGATTCCTATTGGATTGACAGAAAATTTATTTATGGGTTGCACGTGAACTGTGAGAGAGCATCTTTCTTTTTCTCCCACAATCCAAACAACGTAAGAGTGCATCCACACACACATATGTTCTACTCATCAAGCATTTTCAACTTATTTCCACTATTTCAAAAGTTGGGTCGTTCCAAAATCTGCGTAAATTCAGGTCATTATTAACACTAATTCCTATGAATAAGGACCACAAAGAAAACAAATCCTGGGTCTGAATGATATCCCAATGGTATTGTTGCACAAAGACATGAAATTGTATGTCAGATCATCATATTGGGGAGGAGTTGTCACACTGTGGCTGTCCCATAAACATCTTACAATCAATTAATCGTAAAAAATCAAATGACAAAATGTGTTGTCTATCTGTCTAATTTCCACATTAAAGCAGAAAGAAAACAATGATGCGAGAAGGCTTGGCAGGTTTTCGATAAAGCACATCATGCAATACATATATGATATTTGCAATGTTCTAAATTTCGGCCCAGGCGACCGTCTAGGCGTTAGGCACCGGCTGACCGCACTGAAAATGTGTTAGTCGGCCAGCCTAGTTGGTAGTCTGGGGAGAATGATTGTACTTAGACTCCGACTTTTGAAACCACGGCTCCTAGGAAGAATTATGTGTGGTTAGGGCTCCTGCTCCGGTTGCGACTATATTTTTCATTTGCTGTGAGGAGACTTTCTAATTAAAAGAAGGGAATGGATGGGGATGGCAGTAGCGGCTAGGGCATAGAAAAACAAAGTTAGTGCATAGAAAAAGAAAGTATGTCAATTTTTTTAACTGTGTCATTTAATGGACAAGCCAATTTTATAAAACAAATGGACCAATAACACAGATAAATATTAACACATTTCTTGTTTTTTATTTTTATTTTTATTTTTATCATTCATGACATATTTCCTATTTTTTATTAAGAGTCCGCTTAATCTCTGTCTAAGTCAACTAACACCTAGCGAATTTTAGAATATTATGCAAGTGTAATATTTTACTCACTTAAAGTCAAAGTCTTGTGTTTTTTAAGTACCTTTGTTACTTAATGTTTTAACCCCATCATGCCTGCCATACAGATATATCACTTTTGTGATCAGATTACTCCCATTTAATCTATTTTACTCGTTTCGATAAGTATAAATAGTGCGTTTCTTGTGAGAATTATGACGAAACGAGAATATATGTGTTGTGTATTTTAAATTTGAAGTTAGTCTAGGTCTCAAGAGAAAGAAGCTGTATATGTGTTGTACGCTTAGCCTTCGGTGTTTTTGTTAAGACGCACTGAAAAGTTAATTGTTTGGATAAAGTTGGCATGAGCTTGTAATAACGTACGCCCATCTCCCATGCCTGTTCCATGAAAGCATTTATTTCCACCACATTGCAATGAATTACACGAAAGAAACTGCAAGAAAATGACACCCAACCAATTTTGGATATGGTAATTATTATATGAAGAATCCCAAAGAAAACCAGAGTTGTGCAATTATAACCAAATCTGTACAGACACCTTAGCTTAAATCAACATCGATGAAGGAAGTAGCACAAGTAACGGTGGTAACAAATTTTTTCACGACACTGGTTATCGTGAAAACCCCCATGTAAAATATACATAATCATTATTTCATAGTAACTATGCCATGGATGAACGAACCCCAAGTGTGGGAAATTTGTAACGCCACCATTTATCACAAACTCCAGTCAGTCTCTTTCGACGACTACCCCAAAACAACCATCAATTAGCAGCTCAAAGCTTCAGTATTTCACCGAAATGGGACGGTTAAATCCTGCCTGAGAAATCAAGTTCCCAACAACACCTATGTCCCTGCAGAAAACTCCTTGAAAAACTGATGTGGGAGGTGGTCCTTTTCTCAATTGTTGTGCTGCTGCTTTTGTTTCCATTGGACAAGACATCGGTAATTGGCTCCATTTTGGCAGTGGAGGGTTGCTCGTGTGCCTGTTGAACTTGAATTGCCACCGCCTGCAACACAGCAACAGCCTTCTTTCTCTGTTTCTCTGTTGCGGCTTCTTCCAATATTGATGCCATTACACTGGTGTACCCCTTTTGAATCAGTCTATACAGCATTAAGGCCGATGTTTTCGCGCGCTCTCGAACAGAATCCATGTTTTTCTCATCAGCAAACTCGCACATGTCCATGAAACTCAAGGACTTATCAGGCCTGTGTTTCAGGGTCAACACCAGATGGGCTCTTTCTAATTCTGATCTCGAGCATCCCCTTTTAACCCGATGAGTGAATAGTAATTCACATTTCGAGTTTCACCGGCCGCAACCCTTTGCTTCAACTGCTGCATTTTGGAAGCCAATAAACATAATTTCCCTGGAATTTCCCTGTACTGAACGTTTTTGCGCTGCCAAACAGGACCCATGAGTTTCCGATTCTGCAAAATTGAGTTATACAGGAGTTCTAAATGCTCTAGATCGTGAAGACTATCTGGCAAACACCTAATGGTTTCATATATGGCGGCTCTGATCGTAAGAGCCTCGATGCAACAAGTGTCCAACGCTAAAGCCCTGTTGCAATCAGCTATACCCTCAGCTAATCGACCAGTTGATTTATAAGCCCTTTCCAAAATGTTTATGTCTTACTCTGACCAGAGATTTCTTGCATTATCAACTCATCGGATAAGACATGATATCTTCACATGTGGATGAGCGGTGAATCCCCGACTATAATGTATTGGCTCCTACGTATTTCGAAACAACACCCAACCTCGTCATCTGATGATTCTCGATGGAGTTAGTAAAAAGATCAAAGTACATACTAATACGTAGAGCCTCTATATTGTCCCGAGTCAAATGACTAATGATGCACCACCATACCACAGACTATTTCACTCGATAGGTGATAGCCACTTGGAAAATCCGATGGGGTTGTTAAGTGCATCGTCAAATGATCATTCATCTGTATGAATGAACATCTTAATGCTCTTACCAATTAAACATGATATTTACATCACAGATGCTACTTTCAAGTTCGAGCGACCTTTATCCTTATTTTAGACGGTTAAATCGACTAGGAACCGATTTAGAATATATAGTACGATTTCTGATGAGTTTCGTGATCTTACGTTGAGAGGCAGACCTCATTATTTTAATCGCATGTATCCATTGTTTGCGATTTTGATTTTTCAAGTTCAAAATTTTGAATAATCAACTGCTTTAATAAAAATTTGACTGTACAAGTGTCGAAATCCAAGGAAACAAACGTGTCATGTGAATTCCCAAATATTCCTTTATATTATCCGATCCATTTTCTCATGCCATACATTTAATTTTTTGAATCTTAATTATTTGAACTATATGGTTAAAAAGTAGGTCTCTTGTGAGACGATATCACGAGTCTTTATTTGTGAGACGGGTCAACCCTACCGATATTCACAATAAAAAGTAATATTTTTTCATGGACGACCCAAATAAGATATCCGTCTCACAAAATACGACCCGTGAGACCGTCTCATACAAGTCTTTGTCACGGTTAAAATGTACATTAAGAAAAAAGATATAACTAATATATTATAAGAAAATGTTTAGTACGAAAGAAATATAAAAATGTTGAATGATTACACATATTTATTTTGTCAAATCAAATCTTTGGCTCAAATTCTAAAAAAATTATTAATGTACTACACAGTTACTTTATCCAAATATATTTATTTCTCATTCAACTCCTCCTTTTAACAAGCATCAACATATCATCACAAAGTTATCTTAAGAGTGATATTTTAAACAATTTTTTAAACTTGTTATCTATAATTTCTTTATAACAAAGAACAAAATTCATTATAGAAATTAATAGTTATTTTATTGTTTTCAAAATAAGTTCCATTTTATGACAAATTAATTAATATACATAGAAAGTGTTGATTGGCATTTGATCGATCCAATGTGACTTGAAAGTTTCAAATTTGGGGTGCACGTGCCTGCAGACCTCACATGCAATATCATTCAGAACCATGAAGCAATTCCTATCAAGATTAATTTTTCATAATAATTTTGAAATCAAAATAATCAGCCCTAAAACAATTTGGCCAGAAGGGATGAAATTAGCATGACAACCCCATAGCTTGCTATTTTCACCACATAATACGCAATATTGAAGAAATAAAATCAGTGAAATAAAGGCATATTATATATCTGTCTTTCTTAGCGTAAAATCAGAAAATTAAAATAAAATTTACCACAAATAATATGCCCTTTATAGCTATGAAAAACAAAGAGAGATGGCATACCTGTAGTGTCTCTTTCGTTGGTTTGCGATGACATTTTCGACCAGCGGTGTATCATTCACAACATTGGTATGGCTCTGCTCTCCCATATTTCTGTCTTCCATTTGTCAAACTTCAAAATGTCGCAAATTCAAGGTGAAAGAAGCATGTGGATCTTGAACTTCGGAGTTGCAGTTAGTCAACGATACAAGGATAGAAAACAACTACACTTTAATTTACCCATGGATTCGTAATAATAACAATTTTCCAACGTCTGTGTATGCAACTTCAAGGTAGAAGAAATATGTGGATCTTGAACCTCAAAGTTGTATTAAGTCAATGAAATGATAGAACAATGTATTTTCTGAAATTTAAACTTAACTGTAAGTTAATCTACCAATGAATTCAAATTCTTGAATAGGAAACGATGCACCACAACTCCCATTCTATTTCCCAATTGCAAGAAGAATAAGCAAATGAACCCAACTAATTCAGAGAAAGGACTTGTGCAACTTCCCCCCCCCCCCCCCCCCCACCCCCCAATAAATGCAATTCTTTGCATAAGTCTAACATAAATGATGCTCAAACACAACCTGACATTGACAGGTTTAGAATCCATTCACCAAACCATCTATAGAGGCTTAAAAAATCTGAAGCAAAATGTGCTAAGTTTATTGCAAAGTGTGAATAAAGAATACTAGAAAAGAAGTTTAAAAAAAAAACACAAGTTAATGGTTCAATTGCTAAAAAATGAGGTGCAAAATACTAACAACCGTTAAAATAGCCACACAAAAAACAATTCTTAGGAAGAAACATTAAACATGAAAAACATATTTTCTTGACAAATAAACACAGGATTTGGACAGTTATATATTTAATCTAGATTCAAGTTACAGACCCCAACGACACAAAAACAGAAAATCGCCTTTCCGCAAACAATCTGGTAGAGAGATTCGTCGTTTATCCTTCCTATGCCACTTTGCTGGAAAATTAAGATTTTCAAAAATCATATTGAAAATGAGAAATGGTTTCAGGAGAAAGAAAACAAACATTATGTGGTCACTTCCAGGGCTCTTCATAAATTTGGCTCGGTGCAGCTAAATTACTTCAGCAGACCGACCAAATTTTCACTTCACATTACAAACGCAAACCACGAAGCATACAAGGTTTTATCAACGACAAAACATAAATGAATGATTCTTGTCATCTTGTCACCATATCTTTTTCGTTCTTCAAACAACAATCATAAGCATCCTATGGATAACGATCTTATTTTATGTATTGAGACACCCACTTGAAGCCGTCACCATACCCCATTTTCCGCACAATACTGCACATGAAAACTTCCAATGGCCGCGCGTTAGAATCAGAAAGATTTACCTTCCCTTTTCCTGTGGTTATGCCAGTGAGGCCAAGGTGATATCGCAGCTCATCTTCCGAGGCAGCATATGGTATGTCGATCTTGTTCCCCAAAATGAGAAATGGGACACTGGCAAGGGACTCATCAGAAAGAAGAGCATCTAATTCCTTTTTGGATTCTGCAAAACGTTCCTTGTCATAGGCATCCACCAGATACACTACAGCATCAACCTGTAAAATAATCAAGGAAAGAATTTCAATATTTCAAGATACTCCCGGTGACAGACATGGGGAAATTTTATGAGAAACTTGAAATGATAGCAAAAGGTCGGAGCCAAACCAAAAGCAGCAATATTAGGGGACCTCAGGTTTCTATCTCATACATTCATACACTAGCAACCCAATAGACACATTTCTTGAAACACGCTCGCATACATACAGGCAAATGCTGGATCATAACTCAGGAAAAAAAACCGGATGGATGCAAGAGTTGGCTAATCCAAAACCATACGGTCATACGAGTTAATAAGTATTTGGATGTGCCACTAGCTGAGTCAACAAAAACATGTCCCTGTACATAGATAATATGAAAAATATTACACTGATGCAGCCAAACAAGAAAATCATAATTGCAGCCAACCCCAATAACTGTTCAAACATCCAATTATATTATTTTTGGAATACAGACTGACAGAAGAGAATAAATACGCCTGATTCCAGGAGCTATATCCCCTTCCATCTTTCAGCCAAAAATTGAAATTACACAATCACCACAAAACTAGATGAGACAACAAATTTCATACATGTCATTCATATGTGACCTACCTTGGCATAGTAATCCTTCCAAACTCTGCGGGCGATCTGATGCCCTCCCAAATCAAAAGCCTTAAACTTTATCTTCCCAATACTCAGCTCTTCAAATGTCGGATATTGGGTGGGTTGATGCTGCACTAATCTCTGCATCGATCGATCGATCAATCAATGAACCACCGAATCCAATTACTACGCATAAAGCAACAAAATCATCAATTTTCACAAATCTTGATAGATATACCTCGTCCTTGAGCATATGGAGCAGGGTGGTTTTGCCGGCATTGTCGAGGCCGAGAAACAAGATCTTCGCCTCTTTCTGCCATAATCCTAGGGATGCCAACACGCCGTAAAACCAGTCCAACAGGAACATTTCGCCACGCAAACTAGACCGCGATTCCCACAGATCTGGACTGGATTTTTTCAAGATTGTAGAAATTGTTCGACGTTTTTCAAACGGGATTTAGATTAAATAATAAAATATATATATATATATATATAAAATTACCAAAATATCAAATAAATTTTCAGAAACTAATTTGTAATAAGATGGGCCGGTTTTTTTTTTTTAAAAAAAAAAAAAAATTGTCAAAGGGACTGAGTTTTAAATCTCTACATTCCCACGAACCAAATTGGATATAATATGAATAGGAGTGTAAACGTGGATTCTTGTGACTTTTCAATCTATGTTCCTTTCCTCTTGGGCTTCTTAACATCTTTTTTTTATCCAGTTAGATTATTAGACATTTTAATGTAGACAAAATAATTATCGTGAAACGATTTTATAAGTCATGAATTAATATTAAAAATATTATTTGTCATCGTAGATATAAATATAAATGATTTATGTTACAACATCTGTCATTTTCATTTTTGATTTGAAATCTCTCAGTAGCTAGGTAATAAGATGTTATATATATATATAAAAAAGGAAATGTCGAGTAAGCTGGCGTCGTGTCAATATGTTGGGTAATTTGCGGCGTCAAATAATAACATGACATGAGGTGTGAAAAGATGGAGAGGCAAGCAAAGTGGGATATGCACATTAGAATTTATGTCTTGACTCAAACACGTGGAACTTGTAAACATTTATTTATGGCATCAAACAATATTGGGATCTTCTTTCGGACAAAAAATGATGTTTATTATTTTATGTCAAGGCATCAAATTTCTATTTACTCTCATAAAATTATGGAATTTCAAACCATTTCATCTTTAAATTAAAAAGTCTCTCCGAAAACGAAACGTTGGTTTATCGCTTGGACCCACAAGATCGGGGCCGACGTGAGAGCGGGCTCAATGATGAGGCCACTTTTTTAAAGTATCCATCAGGTCCGTTAATCAGCAATCATACACCCCACGATTCAAATTCTTGTTTGTAATTACCTGTAAAAAGACTTGCACAATAATTGAACTTAGTTCAATTTGAAATCCCTTTTTATTTCATTTCATTCCATGCAGATAAAAATTATATGTACGTGATCGAGTTTGATTTTTTTTACGATAAACCCGAAAATTTATTCAGACGACTTGGGGTCAAAGGCTTAGAGCATTTGGCTCTTTCACGATGGCTTCAAAGTAAAATTCAACCCAACGAAGCGAAGCGAGTGTTGATCAGGTCTAAGCAAGTGGGTACGTGTAACATGATGGTTTGAAGAACCATATAAATAAATTGATCCTATTCAGAGCCTAATCTGGTCATTTGCTTTCTAATTTTCTCGAATTTAACCTCCCAAAGAACTCCACAAAGCTGATCTACAGAAAGCAGATATATTTTTTTAAGTCACAGATTCCCCAGTTCAGGAAAAAAGTTCAATTTCAGCAGAAAGAAAATCATGGGTGATCATGTTTTGGTCAATATAGAAGACTTAAGATCTTGTTCTGCAAAATCGATATGCAGAATATGCCACGATGAAGAGTCCGAAAGCTGTAAAAGCTTGGAGGCTCCTTGCGCTTGTACCGGAACTGTCAAGGTTTGTCTTTCGTGATAATTATTATTACTGGGAAATTTATGTCCATTTTATTGAGTATGATTGTTCTTTTTCTGCTCTGTTTTTAGTTTGCTCACAGAGATTGCATACAGAGATGGTGCAATGAAAAGGGAAACGCTATCTGTGAAATTTGCTTGCAGGTGAAAATTTTGTTATAATTCACTGTATTTTATCGATCATTAGCAATATTGATTGTTCTCTTGTTGTTTTCTAGTATTAAATTCTTGGATTTGTTTACCTTTAGTTGTTGTTGTGGGTGTTTTTTGCCCCTGTTAGAGAAGTAGTTTTTTGTCCGGAAAAGAACTCGTAAATTTCGTTTTTGTATCTTCTTTTTCTTTAACTAATTCTCTCTCTGTGTGTGTATATATATATAATAAACAAAATATCATGTTTTTTTTTATTCCCATTCTTTTAAAACTCTTCTCTCCTGATTTATTTAATTTTCAATGTATGTGTTTGTTCCACAGATTAGTTTTTTGGAAGGCAACTCAGCTGTATTTCTTTGACTATATTTAAAAAATAAAAAAAATTATTAGCCCCCACCTCTTTTTCCGTATAGGTATCACTGTATTAGAATATATTTTCTTCTTATCCACTTGTGTAGCTTCTCTTGCACTTGAGGTTCAATATCACCACCGTGATGTGAGATTATTTTGAATAATAATTAAAGAATAGTGAAAAGGGTTTAGGTGTCGACCATCAAATTTTTCTGTTGTGTCCTAATTTGATTTTTATTGGTTGTAGAAGTTTGAACCGGGGTACACATCACAACCCAAGAAGGCACACTTAATCGACACGACGATAGTAACCATAAGGTAGTATTCTCAGTTCCGAGATTCTTGTTTGAAATGGAATTTGCTGCGGTATTGTTCATGGAAATAAGTAAAGTCAATGTTTTAAAATTTTGTCAGGGGAAGTTTGGAAATCCCGAGAATTAATCCAGAACAGAACGTGGGAGAAATTCTTGAAACTGAATACTCGGAGTGTGCCTCAGCAGCTGACAGAAGTGCTGCTTGCTGCAGATCAATGGCTCTCATTGTGAGTCTTTTTTACTTTTGACATTATTAAACTCTAAAATTGAGTATTTGTTTGTTAATTTTTGTTTCCTGAATTTGCAGTTAACTGCATTGCTTCTGATCCGACATCTTTTTGATGTGTTTAACTCGGGAGCAGGGTCGGGAAGTTACCCATTGTCACTCCCTACAGTAAATTCCCTACCATTTCTTAGTATAATTCATTCGTATGCGTTATCAAAAGAACACGTATTAAAATTCTTGAAATAACTGTGCAGCTTCTTATTGTTAAAGCTAGTGGAATACTTCTTCCCATGTACGTGTTACTACGGGTTATTGCAGCAATTCACAACAGCATCAGGCATCATCATCAACAACAGGTATAATTGTTTGACTTCATTCTGGGGAAGAGGGAAATTGGTTGCATTATGGATATACATATATGTAGACGTAAACAAAATTTTAGTCCATTAAGATTTTCAATATTTACCCTGTTGAGAGATGTCAGTAACACAAATAAATCACTTCTTTTTTACCTCTAATTTCAGAGATCTGTCACTAACATACTGAGTTCTGAGGATGAAGATGACGAAGGGCAGGACAATAGCGTCGAATCACAACCATAATAAAGCTCAACTGTTCATTCCTCGTGTATATGTGGTATGCAATGTTCTTTTTTTTTTCCCCTATGTAGGTTAAAGGTTTAGCAATTTCTTCCACAGGTAGAGATATAGAATAATAAACTGAAGCAAATGTATCTTCTTTTAACGAAGAGTAACAGCAGTGGAATTTTTGCAACTGTTTGGAATTCATGACGAACTTACTTGAATCTCGTGGCATGGAGGCTAAAAATAGAAAGAAAGAGAATAGGACAATGAAAATTTAGAAATGGTGTTCTAAAAACATTTACATCGTCAAGTCTCTAAGTTTACAAACGGAAGATCATCAACATATGAAGCCATTACATAATTTCACTTAACTTGCCATCCGACAACAAGGCTGTAGCGAGAGCTGCTTTGCTCCATTATGCAGCAAGAGCGGAATGCTTAAGCATCGATGAAGCGGATGTCAAAGGTGGTTGGATGGATCTGCCAGACATTTAAGGCTGCATATTCTTCTAAACATTCTTTAAGCTGGGCTTCACTGTACCCCTGTTAAAACCACGAGCGAGTCTAATGACTAGCGATAAAAATGTATATATTGTCCCATTAAAAAAAAAAACAATTTGACCAACATGGTTTTCTTGATAACGGGTGAGCGTCTCACCCTTCAGTACTTAGCACTCCCCACTCGGAGGAGTTAATCTACATCTCAGTAACAGTATAAACTCTATCTGGTACAGCTTTCACAGTGTAAGATAACATGTATTTCAATATTTTTCAGAATCTAACCTTTCTTGAAATCCAGTTAAGAGCATGGGCATAGCTAATATCTATCCTGTTAATCCGAGCAGCTTCTTCCCGTAAGATTGAATATATATCAGAAATCGCATCCAGCCCTGATCTTTGGCGGTCGTCAGAATACAAAGAGAACTTTGACATTTGCATTAATCTAAGTGCCTCATCCACATCACTCTGGGCAACGTAATCCGAGAATCTTAGCCTTGCTAAAGCCTGCAAAGATTAATATAAGTTTCCATCCCACTTACAGTTCGGTAGAAAGAGTTTTGCTAACAAATCGTTTCTCCATCCAAAACAAAGGTTTTTAATCTGCAGTCCATCTAAAGACAATGCTATTGGGATACGTGGCCTTCGGCTGCTGTTAACTGATGGGCCGAAAAATATAAATAATTCGATGAAACGCTTGAAGAAAATCATTTTATCATGAGAATGCTGCTGACCAATGTACAACACGATTAAAGAGTGTTTATTGATCAACATTGAGTGATCAATAAAGTACTTACCCCCGATATCCTCAAAATGCTGAGTAGAGTTCTAATAGTTGTATAAGAGTGAGGGGTACTTGATTGTGCTTCCTCCTGCCTGATGCTTGAATATGCGCTGGCTATGTATTCTTCCAGCTCCTTTGGCACTGCTGGGGACAATTTTCTTGCGGCTGATATATATGCCCTAGTAATCATGATAAAAATTTAGTTCAAACAAAGTGAAGATTTTCGATCAAAAGGAACTTGTGCAGCAAGCACCATGTTATGCATCTAAGGATACTGGGTTCTTTAACATATGTTAATTACAATATTACTAAACGATTCTCCTACAAAGAGTTGGCGACAAATCAATGAACCACCACAGAACTTTACTTCCCACGTTCTTGGAGTTCTAATAGAAAAGAAGTCGATGAAAAATGAAATATTTGTTGATGGATTACCTAAGGACTGATGGTTCAAGAGGAGTGAATCCAAGGTCAGGCGATTCTTTCGCCTGGTGAACATGGAGAACATGCCGAGCCATTTCAAGATCCGTATCCATATCTGCTCGGTCTAGGATCAACCACAGGAGATCAAACCTTGACAGAAGAGCAGGGGGAAGATTGATATTCTCAGCTGGTGTTCTCCTAAGATCGTATCTTCCCCTTAACACAAACATGGAAACTGAAAAATATCAGAGCGAGCAATGAAAGTAATTGATTGATTTATACTTAGATGTAGCTTGGTCAAATTAATCTAGCCTTTCATCTGGATTATGGTCCAGATATGTATAAAAAATGCAAATGAGATTTGAGTTCCATGTTAAAACACAAACCAAGAACAAATACATTGAGTTTTTATGATAAGTATACCAGGCTGGATTGGCCGCAGCAAGGACAGCAGTCCGTGCATTCAGAGATGTAGTGATGCCAGCTTTAGCAATACTAACAGTTTGCTGCTCCATTACTTCATGTATTGCTGTACGATCAGATTCGTCCATCTTGTCAAATTCATCAATGGCACATATACCCATATCTGCAAGTACCTGATGCAAGCAACAGTTCTTATTAATACTCATTTTTTTTGGGAAGATAGAAAAAGACACCATAAATTAGCGCTCTCACCAGAGCACCACCTTCCAAAACCATTTAATTTGTCACTGGATCCTTCTGAACAGCAGCAGTCAAACCAACTCCACTGCTTCCTTTACCAGTTGTATAAACTCCCCTTGGGGCAACGTTGATTATGTGTTTGAGAAGCTGACTTTTTGCAACTCCTGGATCACCCATCAGACATATGTGTAGGTCTCCTCTAATCTGCATTTTGATAAAGTGAATTTATCGTGTCAAAAAACATGGAAGCCCAATAACATTCCCAAATGAAAGATATATGCTTTCCAAGGAGGAACTGATAGAAAGCTAGGCAGTATCATGTCCAAAGCATGCATTTGATTGGGGCAAAAAAAAGGCTTTGATGCGTGCCTTATAGCAATAAAACAGAAACAAATAGAAAGGGTGTCAACCATCAACTTTCAAAGTCAGATTCTTCAAGGGTGAAAAAGGTAATGTTCATAAAATAAAACATCAATTGTACCCTCATCCCATCCTTCAATTTTCGATGAGGAGCGCCAACTAGGAGAAGAAGAAGGGCCTTTTTAATATCTTCATGCCCAAATATCTCGGGAGCCAATGACTGAGCCAGTTTGTTATAGATGTCACCATCTTCAGCTAAGCCGGCAATTTGCTCTTCCTCATCTCGTCTAAGTTCATACCTGCAAACAGCAACAATCGTTTAGTTCCACTAATAAGCTTTTTGTCACAGTTCATCTGCATACCTTGGACAGGTTACCATAAAGAATACCCTGACAATGAATTGTCACCGTGCTCATGGATCTTGAGGATATTTTTCTCTACAGAGTGACAAGAAAGATGAAAAACATAGATATGGGGTTTGGTATTACCAGCGGAGTACATCTGTCGTACTGCTCTCTTATTGTGTCTCTAGTCTATCCAAATAAAAGATAGATTATACCAGTTTCAGTAGGAAACGAATCTGAGACAAGGGCCATAATAAAACCTAGTATATTTCCCTTTCCTCCCGGTCAAGGTAAGATGGCAGAACATGGCGTCCTCATTCTCTCTCTATGAACACTTATTTTTATATATCATATCAGTAACTACACTGTAGCACTCTCCAGAACTGCAGAATTAACTAGTAAAAATTACTGAGGATCTCCACGACATTTTATTCCCTCGTAGCAAAAAAAAACACGTATAAGAAATAATTAAATGTCTTACTCTTCGTATTTTTTTTTGAAATGGTTGACAGACATGGCTTCCAAGTATGTATCCGCAATTAATCCAGCTCGCATAGCCCTAAATCCAGTGTACGGCATTGGAAGAAATATCCCTGACAACTCAATAATATCACCTGGAGCCACCTGCAATAACGAGAATGGTATAGGATGAAATGTTAGGAAACAAAATATAAATTACTAATATATGAGACAAAAGTTTACCTGGGTAATAAAATACAAAAAGGAAAAAACTCAGCATTACTAATTTACATTTAGCATTTTGGTATGTTTGAGCCTTTTATTAACTATTAAAATCTAATCTTCTATATTGATCATCACTTGTCAGGTTTGAAACATAAATCAAAGAGTTCTAATTATATATCTAAACCATTTCAAGAATGTAAATCACTTTTATTACTGAATTTTTTTTCAAAAAAAGCTTTTCCAAGCTTGCATAATAATTTGAGTTCACCAAACTGATCAAGGTTCCACAACCAGAGGTCCTAGGCTCCTAGCCGAAGTTGAAGTGACATGTGGCATATTAAGACTTGTCATAAACACTCATTTGCAAGGAGCACAGGTCATCTACCAACAGCGTGTAGACATGCATCGATTTTATGCAGTTTTTGAAAAACACTTGAAAGACAACAGAGACCACCAACCTTTCGCGTAAGCTCTCCCCTAAAATGAACAGTCATGGAGCGAGGAATGTGCCCTTTTGGAACATGTTCAGCTAGCTCTTGAAGTTTTGCCTGCAATAAATTTAAAATTCTATGAAAAGGATCTCACGCATGTTGATTGAATTGTCACTCATAAATTTAAGTTTTAACCTCCTGAAACTTCAAAAATTTTGATGCCCTGAGCTGGGGAATAAGATTTCCTTTGGCTCTATTTGTTTTGCATTGAACAGATGGACAATCAAATAGAGGCATGAATACTCGAGCAGTTACCTCCTGCGAGATAAAATCGCAGATTATTGAGCATACGAAGTCAAAGATAAAGTCGAGCACATAGTAAATACAGCACCTGGTAGATTTCAAATCCACACTCTTCGCATGTATAGACAGCCACCTGCATTAATGGTTTGACATCTGAACAACGTGTCACAATACCAGATATCCTTACAAGCTGACCGATATATGCAGCTTTAACTTCCCTAATAGTGAAAGCTCGGCCTTTTGGAGATGCTTTAATGTAAACTTCACTGGTTTTCACAAAAAAAGTCAGTTAATTTCCCCTTCCTTTCTTAAGAAGGTTAGCAGATGATCGTGATCACAATTCTTATACTGCCTCTAGTTCAAGAAAAATGTAGAGTCAAACTTGAGACAATGACATTAGCACAGTCAACGAAATATATTTTTGCCTTTTCTTTTCGCTATCTCCAATAAATAGTGAATTCACAAAATCAGTTGTACAACTAAACATCAAGCATTTTATGACAATCGAATAAAAATTAAAAATTCCAACTTTCTTGAATAAATCTTACAATTGTCGCTTAATATCGATAGGCATCTTTTGCTGTGGATCAGAGCGATCAGAACTTTCATTTCCTTCCTCAGATCTCTGAGTCATCAACATATCGTGGTCGTCATCCATAAAGACCTCTGTTGGCTCCGGCAAAAGCTCGTCAATTGCACTCGCAAATACTCCGACGTATCTCCGCGTGTTTTCGGTGACCCGCTTAAAAAATTCTTCGTCCAAGTCCTTGTACTAATTTTTAAAAAATACAATAAAAACTCTAAATCAAAAACCGAAAAGTTCGCATTCGACAAGGGAAGAAAAGAAACGTCACATTAGATAGGTCTTCAAGCTCGATCTGGATGGCCTTAACTTTCCGATTCGCTACATTTTGCTGAAAATCAACAAATCAGAAAGATAATAAAAAAAAAACGAACAATCTCTGAAGATGAAAAAGGCACCAAATATCTCCATTAAGCTCATATTGTACTCTGGTGACCCGTATCCATAATGAGAGAGAAAAGGGAAGCAAAATTATGGAAACTCACAAGGATGTCGATGTATTTGGCTTCGCCATTCGGATCTGCAAATTTGGAGAGAAAATCCTTGGCGATTTCTGAAACAAGTAACACAAAATCCAGTACAAACATGTGCAAACACACAAGAAGGGGTAATGAAACATTGGAGAGATAGATTACCTATGTCTCGCTTGAAATTGAGATCATCCATGGCGCCGCTCCTTGAGTTGGCGGCAAAAAGGAAGTGCTAAAGAAGAAGGTATTGGATTTTTTGGCGGGAAACAAGTGCCTCCGAGCAAGAAATGGAGCGGGTATCCGTATTTGGAAGTTTGACCCGTCAAACATTTGGAAAATTACTCCGAAATCTGGTTTGTGGGGTCTTATTTATAGTTAGTTGGGTGAATTTGATTTGCAAATGTGCTGGTAAATTAAGAAAGAAGACTATTCGCTTTACTTAATACTCTTTTTCAAATTATTATTATTTTTTGTGTAGGCGTCTCATGAATATTTATCTGTGAGACTGATCAATTCTAACGATATTCACAATAAAAAATAATATACTATTAGTATAAAAAACAATACTTTTTCATGGATGACCCTAATAAGAGACATGTCTCACAAAATACGACCTATGAAGCCGTCTCACACAAGTTTTTTCCTCCCCGTGTTATCTCATCTTCCGTTGATTGATTATCCCAACATCGCTTTGCATCTATTGGTCAAACTTTTATTGATATTTGTGTTGTTGTGATGTTTTCGCTGTGATCCTATCAGGACCATTGGGCTTTGTTTGTTAACTTGAAAAGTTTGTAGTTCCTTCATTAGAAATTGATGGTGATGTGCTCTCTGTACGTGGGTTTTCTTTGGTGCCAATTTTATCTGTTTTCTTTAGAATTGGTGATCATTTTCATTTCTCTTTGCTCATAGTCCTTGTGAAGCGGGCGATTTATCATGTTTTAGTGAGGCCGATATTATTCTCTTTATGTTTTCTTGTTACGTTCTAGCATTTATTAACGTTGCATTAGCAGATACGGAACTTATCATCATTGATCCATCAAGTAGGGATCGATCTGGGGATTATATCTAAAATTCGTTCAGTACCTCGTGTGCTGTTAAGCTGCTTGGAAGTAATATAAATGATCCTAGGCCCTGATAATTTCTGCTCAGGAGCTTGCTTGTTTGTCTTAAACACGTAGACTATATTTGTTTTTCATTTATTCCAAATATTTATATATAATCAGAGTGTCTAAATTAACTCCTTTGCTAATAATATCCCTATGTAACTTGATGTCATTACAACACTCACAAATAAGAATGAAATAGGAAATTTATTTGTGCAATTCTTATTTTTGTGTGAAATGATGAAACGAACTCGTATATCATGGGGAAAGAAGTATAGATCTCTAGATCTTTTCTGCAGCTATAATTACATTATATTTCTTTTTCTTGCCAAGTTTGTACATATATATTCAGTGAATTTCTCCGGAGCCACGAATCAAGTATCTCTCGTACTTTGGAATTTGACAACCCTTGAGATTCTTACATCAAGCGAGAACCGGAATAATACTTAATTTATTTTGATGGCTCAACACCAAGATCCTGAAAAACAAACTAAGCTGAATCCAAGAAAGTAGACCACACAAAGGCTTTAACCAAACCAAATATTAGAGAAGGAGCAAACCCATACAGCCAACCGATTAATTATCGTAAGTGCGACACTCCTCCGTCTCCGGATTATCCTTACAGAATTCCTCCAACGCATCGGATTCCTTCTTCCTATCCCTGGCGTGGCTCGCCGCCGCGCTCAACTCCTCCACCTCGTCCCAAGCCGCCGCACACTCGCCGCTCACTGGATCATCGGAACAGGTCTCCTGGGCTTTCTTGATACTTTCCTCCACCTTCCCCGATATACGATCCGGAGCCGCCGCCACGGGACGGATGTACATCCGCCTGAACTGGGTGGTGGTTCCCCTCTTCCATGCGCTGTTTAGTATTGAAAACTTGAGGATATTAGGTTCCTGGGACGCTGTTGCCTTGCCAAATACTTTGGGGGTTGAGAGGTTAACCGCTGCCATTGGAACAACGAGCTAATGCTAATGAGTAGCAATCCTATTAACTTAGAATGTAGTATATAATATATTAGAACTTGAACTTTTATGGACACAGATTTCTTATCTTTTGTCCGCCTCTCGGAGTCTTCCACGTCAACCTATCGAATAGATATTTTGTAGGTTTTTCTTTTTGTTTTTTGAAAGTGTTGGATAATAACCAGTTACTTAATTTCCAGCTTAAACTTACTCGTAAAACATCATTTAATTTGTACCATATCGTCCAAGTTTACGTTATCGCGGTAAATTATTTCTTTTTTGCATGATAAATTATTAAGTTTATGTAACAAAATCAGTTATATTAAAATTTTGATTTCTAAGTTTTTTAAATGCAAAAAATCGATTGTCTCCCGTTTAGAGAGAGATGGATATATAGATCACTTTTCTTGGTATCACAGACTGCTTCATGTTCATGGGAAAATCTAAAACTTTTAGTTATTTGATATAATCATAGAAATAGAATGTGAGGTGACATGAATAGGGATATATGCACGTAATGTTATTAATATGGAGTAATTCGGATCAATAATTAATTATGACACGTAGGATAATTTTGGGTCAATGACTTCAGCTTCAATAGTCATTTTCGGTTATGTCAAATAATGATAATAATAATAATAAATGCTAAAAATACGTGATAAAGTAGAGACTGATGCCTGTATCATTTTTTTTTTTTTTGGCGAGAAAGTATGACTTACTCATCATAGATCTTGATATATTTTCTTAGAAAGTATCTTATCTTAATATTTAAATGTGTGCAAAGAGTGTTTTTTTTTTGTTTTGTTTTTTGGAAGTGGAATTGCAACTTGTCTTGCCGACGAGTTAGATTTGATATATTGTCTAATTGATCTAATTAAGAAAGACAGAGTACAAGAATTCAAACTGATGGGGTGTCCACGACCACTCCACAAAGAATTGATTAAAAAATTACAATAATAAATTTTCTTAAAAATTCGTACCACCTCCCAAAGTCAAACCTTTTCGTCATTCGGAGTTGGCTTTCTCCTACGATTACAAACCAAAAACATCCACACCCCGATCAAACCCTTCACAACTCTAACCATTCCCACTGTCACCGTTATGTAATACAGCCACCACCCCACAAAGTCCGCCACCCCAATCCCCATCATCAGCTCCCTCCTCATCTCAGCCGCCAGCGCCAGCGCCTCCACCTCCTCTCTCACGCGCCACCACCAAAGCCACCCGAAGCCCACCCCTATCACCAACTTCACCACCCATCCTTCCTCCTCCCTGTAAACTCCCAACACCGTGTCATCAACCACTGGCTTCACCACGGTTCTCCACCAGAACCGCGTCGTTTCATGCAGCCCTAAGAAGAACAACACTCTGCAGAGCAGACCCTTTTCTTGACCCAAGCTCGAGCCCTCGACACCGGCGGCTATACTCCCTTCAATACCTAAGCCGACGCATAGCTGTAACACGCAGAGGAGAGTCCACGCCGCGTACAAACGATGTCTTGTCAAAAAGGGCTGGCTCAGGAATGTGGTTTTTCCGGTCAGTCCTTGGGCCAGAGTGGCTGCACTGATTACAGAGACTAGTAGATGGAGAATCGTGAGTCTCTTGTTCAAGAAAAGGGAACATAACAAATAAGTGGGATTCTGAGTGGGGTAGTTATCAGATGCGGATTGGAAATAGTTAGCGGTGGCGAGGCGGGCGAGGAGGAGGAACGAGAGAGGGAGGAGGAGACTGAGGAGGGTGTTGGTGAGTATATGAAAAGTCTCCCGAATGACGGCGGCGCCGCCCCCGTTTTCCTCGCCGTTACTCACATGATTAGTTTGTGATAAACTTATCGTCAACTCCATCATAATCCCAGCTAAGAGACAGCTGCGAATCGAAAATGAATATGTTTTTTAACAAGATCATGATATGGGCTTGCATATACATATATATATATGTATATGCATGGAGGTTAAACGTGGGTGTCACGACCTCGTTTGGTCGTTGAGCGAGTTGCCATAGGACATGGTCGCCATTCAATTACATTACAAAATGTAAACTATTTTAACATGTTTATTTAATTAATATTATGTATAATATACTGGTTATTCTGCTTGGCGATGTACAGATAGAGGAGATTCTCTTTTTTTTTTTTTCCCGAATGGAAATAATAGATGGAACCGATTTATTTCACGATTTAGTTGGATTTGCTGGTATTTTGAAGCTTCATCTTGAAAATATTGGTTTAGTTGGATCGATGTCAATTAACCAAACTGGTCCGACTTGTAAATGTAATTTTTTGAACTACTTTTTTTAAATTAAAAAAAAAATTTGTTGGTATATTTTGACTTATTGATTATGATGATTTTGAATACGTTTATTTTATTAATTTCATGGTTGATTTATTAGAAAACTTGATTAACGCGTTACTATTTCTTTATTTTTTTAAAATAGATTTATTTGATTTATTTTCAAGATTTTATTATATTTCTAAGAAGAAGGTATCAGTTAACCCCCATGATTAAGCGTGTTTCAATGTTGTTGTTAATATTATTATATTTGTATGTGTTGGATAATTTGACTTAATCAGCATATATGTAATTTCTAATTCTTCCCGAGACATCGCCAACCAAAATAATTGTTTAAAAATAATAATAAAAGTAAAATAATTCTTGTTTGTTTATACATCAAAAAACAATTTTTGACTTAACTTAAAAATAGACAATTGATCTTATTCTATATAATAATTAGGTAGTATATATTATTATCCTTTCTCTCTAACACCCGACATATTTCTATTTTATGTCTTTCCGAAAATACCAGTGGGGAGTACTTGTATTTCTTCGCTTATTCGCAAGTATTTGTATTAATATATAATTTGTATGCATGAAATACTTGTATATAGAAACACCCCAATATGTCATGCAATACCAATTGACCAAAATGAACGAACTAATTATGTTTTTTTTCACTATATTGTTATTATATACTTTTCAGTGATGCAGACTGAGGAATACAATGCATTAATTATGTAGTTTATTTTAATTTAATGCAATTTTAAATTATGTTTTAACAATTAACTTCGAGACTTACGATCGTAGAAAGTTTAGTATCAAAGTTAATTGTTAAGTTTTAATCTTGAGATGATTTATCATATGTTTATTCGAATATGAGGCTATCTAGCTTCAACTTGTGACTCTATTTCGCGCCATTTTACTGTAGGGTTGGTGTTGCCCTGAATATAGCACATTCATCAATTGGTACTGATATAGATAGAGCATTTGCTTTCCTAAATTTCAATTATTTAGAACGTCTTGAATTTTTTTATATTGTGTTTTTTTTTCATAAACTTTAAAATAAAGTGTGATAAGGTTTGGTTCGATCAATCTGGTCAGTCTTTTAAATATAAAAAATGCAACGCGCAAAAATTCTAATCAATGACCAGTTGAGAAAATGAACATGGCGGTCTCTTTTCCTTGCCGAGATTGCCTTGATTAGAATCCTAGAAAACGTTATTTCTTTTGTTGCGGTTATTGAAATTCAATTCAAGGCAATTCAAGGCAAAAAATGAAATCTAAAAAGATTTGAAAGAATGAAAGCTTGTAATTATGTGAATACTTTCGGATATTGTTGGTGCATATTTATTGTATTCGGTCGCTCATGTGGCTTCCATTGCTCCTCTGTTGAACTCCGGTAAGTGAAATGATCTTGTTGCCAATTTTCTTCTCCTTATGATCAAGTTTTTGTAATGGTCGTTCTATATGAAAAAGGATGGTGCAACTCCACTTTTCCAATACAGCGCAGGTGATGGGAATGGCTTGGCTTATGTATGTGTGAGAAGCTCGGAACATCCACCAGTCCGAGGGTGATATACGCACTTGTCTTCGCTTTGATTCCAACGATGCCAGTCATTGGATCCTAAAACAGCTACTACTGGATAGATTTTTTCTGCAAGGGGCTTTGAAGGACTTGGAATTGCCTACTGGCTTTCAAGAAGGGGTAAGATCATGCACAAAGTATCCAATTTCCAACTACATGGGCTACGCAAAATTATCTTCACCTTTTGCAACATTCACCACTAAAGTCAATATTGCTGAAATATCTACACAAGGCACTTACAAAGACAAAGTGGAAAGGAAGCAATTTTGGAATAGATGAAATCTCTAATAGAAACTGGAACTTGGCAAGTGTGGATCTTCCGAAAATTTCAACAGTTGTAGGCAGCCAATAAGTGGTTACAAAGATCACGGAGACATTGAGTGGCTTAAAGCATGACTAGCGGTAAGCTTCTGTTTTTTTCAAGTGACATCGAACTTCACTATTCAATCAGTAACAACTTCATAATTTCCCATACTAGCACCCATCAATGTAGATACAGATAACAAGGTAGGCAACAGGAAGATCAGATGGCAAGAGACTCAACAAAATTTGGCAGGTACAAACGAATAAGATGTCATTGTATCTATCAAGATGTATGCATGGAAACTCCACTAAATACATGTACATGCTCTCACGTCATCATGAGCCTATCCTGCTCACAAGTTAATCCATATACCTATGTCATTTGTGAGAACCCGAAATTTGCGAATACAATCAAAGGGATTGGACAAATTCATTATGCATGAAATGTCCCTTGAATATACCAAAGTGACTCTTGGTATGTTGGATGAATTTATTATGAAAGAGATGACCTTTGATATACCAAAGTGACTCTTGCTGTGCTTGGATGAATGAATACAATTAATGCTTGCTTGGAATGCAAGGGGTTGGCCATGAGGAAGTTCAAAGGACAAAATCTCACCTATAAATACACCATTGTATGTTGAAGAGACCACACCCAAAATCATCACAAAAAGTTATCCCTCTCCTCTCTTCTCCTCTCCATTTCGGCATCTAAGGCAAGAAGAAAAGGGAGAAGGCTTCGTGCAGTCCGAGTGATCAAAAGATACGTCGAAGTGCTGCTAGATTTGCTTCATAAATCTAGGCAAAATACTGCAAGGTTTCGGTCACCGTCTGACCGAGATTCAACGGGAGTTGTAAGTCCGGACTTGGAAATTTCGAAAACTACACCTTCAAACTCGGTAAGTGGGTTTTTGCTATGTATTTCTTTGTAACTTAAAATTTGTATAAGTATGACATGCTTGTATGTGTGTCAAATCATTTTCAAAAAATGCTATATTAGGTATGATAAAAATCTCGATCGATGTACGATATGTTCTTCTGGTCTCGAAGTTCTTTGAATCTGCTGAGTCCTCTCATAATTCTGATAAGTACTGTTTGATGAATATTTTGTAATACACTGTTATGATTCGAGTTGGATATGGAACGACTGATTGTAAATTCTTGTATGGCCCACCAGTGGGTATAAAACTGTGTTATGACCTCCATCAGTGAGTATAAAACTGTATTTTGGCCTCACCCCTTAGAGGACTAACATATGGTGGACAATTTGACCATGGAGGACAAGATGAATAACAGTGTTCCGTTTGTTCCGATCTGTTCTATTATGATAAGTTTTGTTTCACCTTTTGAGTCTGATTCCGTTAATGTTTGATATGATAAGTTTCGAAAATCTGTTAAAAGATGTTTTAAAATTATCTTTATATGTATTTATGGTAATCGATCGGCCCTCACTTGCTGAGTGTTTCTCAAAGCACTCACCCCTTACATCTCTCCCCAAATAAGAATGAAGAACAATTGAACGAGGAGGAACATGAGACGTTCTGAGGCTGATGATTGCACCAAAAGATCTAGACTCAAGACTTTGTATTTATTTCGCTTCCGCAGTTCTAATGTAATTTTTATTTTGTTGTCATTGTAAAGACAATATTTATTTATGAAAAGGCTGGTGTTTGGCTATTTGCTACGAGGCTTATTTGTTTTCATGTAAATTGATAAACAATGTCGGATGTCACCGATGCCTCGGTCTCGGGGCGTGACATTTTAGTGGTATCAGAACCGCCAGATTCATAATCCGGCTGGGAGTTTGATAGACAAAATTTGGCAAAGTCAAATTTTGGCAAAAGCTCATGCCTTCCCATCCAAATCATTCTGATATATCACAATCATTTCCGTTTGTTTAAATCTTCGAATTTAAGATGTCATCATAATTGGATGGCTTATACTTTCACATAGATTCTCGGAACTCAATCTTGTCAACTTTTTTCAATGTGTGCGAAATTACCCCTTCTTTCCACTTTTGGAAAATCTCATTCTGTTCGATCCAAATAGCTTGCTTCTCTGATAATGAAACTTTGATCCTTTTTTCATTCGATATGTATTGGAAATAGCCACCCCTTGTACTCGTGCTCAAGCCGTCCTTCGCATGCGTCAACTTACCATTGAAAACCAAGTATGGAAATTGAAACCCTAAAAGCTCAACTCGCTAGAGGAAAACAAGAGAAACAAGAACTCTTGGAGATTAGGAACCTGCTTCAAATTGACGTACAATGTCTCACCCATCATCTTAATCGAGCAGAGAGCCAGCTCGTCCTAACCCTAAGTAACATATCTCATGTGGTACGACTAGTTTCCCCTAACCGAAAGTTGATAGTAAGGATTGAAACTGAGAAGGATCTTGCTAACCACTCTCGTCATCAACAAGAAGACCTTGATAGCAAACAAGAACATTATATCGCCAAGCTTCATGGCGCTATGGATAGACTGCAAGAACAAAATAACCATATGCACCTTGTCGTGGAAAGCATGAAAGAAGAAGAAGAAGTACCTATGGATGTAGTGGAAAAAGAGTAGTGATGATGGAAAGATGATAAGATAGGCTAGACTCGTATTATGGTTATATGATACGAAAAGAAATAAATGTAACATTTTTTGGGAATGTACAAAGATAAGTTGAATTATACTGGGAATGTACCTATTAGATATAAGTTGACTCATATTTTGGGGAATACACATATCTGATATAAGTTGACTTACATTTTTTAGAATTTACCTATCGGAGATAAGCTTCTGACTTAAGATGAAATGTTTGACTCGGAGATAATAAATTATTTATGAAAATATGAGATAAGAATTATATAAGCTTTGATATTTAGATGTAGAATTTGATTTTGTGTAAAAAATTACGGTATGTACATTAAATTTGAGATATTAAGTGCTAAATTTAAATATATAGGATTTTGTAAGAAATAATATCTAGTGAGAAATTTATATTATTTTTAGGTCATTTCCTTATGAAAATAAAGTAAGATATTGATTGGCATCGAGGAAGTGTAGCATACATAATAAGTTCTGACTCTTCTTATAGTACAAAAAAAAGGAGATTTGAGGAGAAAGACATCCAACGAAACTTGTTTGTGTTAAAGCATGCTAGGCTCATAGTCTTGATTAAGGAAAAATTTAGTAAAAGACGAATTATTTGAGGAATTAGTTTCTTCCGTACAAGGTTGAAAGAAATTTTAATTATGTTATAATTATTGAGACTTGAGTCAATAAGCTGATAAAGAGTTATGTTCTAAGATTCTATATTGGTTTTAAGTTTTGAGATAATAATCGTGATAATTTTAAGATATAATAAAATAAGTATGTATACGCATATATTCAGTGCCGATTTTATTCAGTATACTATGAGAATTGATTGATTGGAAAAGAATCATGCAATGGTAGATTGTTGGGGTAAGAATGCCAAACTCCAATCCAAGATTAAATCGTATGTCATGTCAAGGATAAGGAACAAAAATCCTTCTTTTCTGCTTCTCAGACCTAAAAATCCATGGAGTATGGCGAAGAAGTCTAACTAGCAATGATCAGCGAGGTAAATGACGAAGTTACTCTGAAGATAGAGGATATTCCAGTTATTCAGGAATTTCCGGACATCTTCCCTGAAGAATTGACTGGCACGATTCCTGACCGTGAAGTGAAGTTTGAGATCAACTTGATCCCTGGGGCTACACCAATCTCAAAAGCACCATACAGAATGGCCCCATCATAGTTAAATGAACTAAAGATCAACTCCAAGGGTTGTTGGATAAAAAGCAGATCCGACCCAGTGCATCTCCGTGGGGAGCCCATGTACTATTTGTGAAAAAGAAAGACGGGAGTATGAGATTATGCATCGACTATAGAGAGTTGAACACGATTACAAATAAGAATAAATACCTTCTCCCAAAGATAGATGACCTTTTCGACCAATTGAAAGGATCCAAGGTCTTTTCAAAACTCGATCTGAGGTCAGAATACCATCAACCGAAGGTCAAAGCAGAAGATATTCCTAAAACAACCTTCAGGACGAGATACGGCCATTACGAGTTCATGATATTACCTTTTGGTCTGACCAATGCTCCAGCAGCATTCATAGACCTCATGAATAAAGTGTTCAAGAAATTCCTCGACAAGTTTGTGGTAATGACATTCTTCCATATTCAACAAGTGAGGAAGACTGCAAGGAAGGTCTTCGTCTTACTCTGCAGATCCTCAGAGAAAAATAATTATATACTAAATGTAAGAAATGTGAATTTTTACTAAAAAGCGTCACATTCCTGGGTCATATAATATCTGAAATGAGCATATTAGTGGGTCACAAGAAGGTGGAGACAATCATGGACTGGCCTTGACCGAAAAATGAAATAGAAATTCGAAGCTTTCTGGGATTAGTTGGCTATTAAGAAAATGCGTTGAAGAATTTTCTTCCGCTCACGAAGCTCACTCAGAAAAACTCTAAATTCAATTAGATTGAAGAATGTGAGAAGAGTTTTAGATCTTGAAAAAGAAACTCGCTTCTACGCCATTATTAGTACTTCTCGAATAAGGCATGAATTTCACAATTTACAATGATACATCAAAAGAGGATTGTAATGTGTTCTCATTCAAGAAGGGATAAGTAATTGCCTATTGCATCAAGAAAATTAAAACCATGTGAGCAAAATTATCCAACACATGATATTGAATTAGCCACAACTATATTGGTGCCCAAGATCCATTGAATCAAATTCATTGGTACCAAATGTGAGATATTTGTCGATCATCAAAGCCTCAAATACCGTTCACACAAAAGGAATTAAACATGAGAAAAAGACGATGGATCGAACTATTGAAAGATTATGACATAAGGCTAACAAGATAGCTGATGCGCTAAGCCAAAAGGACTACATAGTGTTACGGCAAGAATTTTGTCCAATAGAAACCCAAAGTTCTTTCCGATTTTGGAAATTGTTTTCAGGAAGCCATGTGTACCAAGATCACTCTCAGCACGGATAGTCAATCCCAAAGTGATGGACAAATTGAGAATAAAAATACAGGCTCTTGAAGATATTCTTAGGGCATGTGTCATAGACTTCGGAGGAAATTGAAGTAAACACCCCCCTTTGATTGAATTTGCCGATAACAATAATTATCGTGGAAGTATTGAAATCGGAGAGAAAGCTATCATGATACCTGAACTGTTCAAGTAACTGTTGATAAAATAGCTATTATCAAGAAAAAACTCAAGGCAGCTCAAGATCGACAAATGAGCTGGGTTGATTTAAAGCGAAGACCGTTGGAGTTTGAAATCGGTGAGAAATCTTATGTAATGTTTTCCCTATGAAAGGAGTGATTCGATTCAACAAATATAGAAAACTAAATCCAAGGTATTGCGGACCCTTCGAAATACTGGGCAAAGTGGGAAGCCTAGCCTATCATTGGCTTTACCACCAGGCATGTCAAGGATTCACAACGTCTTCCACGTCTCATAGCTAAGGAAGTATGTCTCAGATCCAAGTCACATTCTTAAAGTTGCACCGCTACTAATCGAAGGAAATCTGAACGAGGAGCTGAAGTATGAAGAAATCCCTATTCGAATAGTGGACATAAAAGATCAAGTGTTGATAGATCGGACCATTCCATATGTCAAAATACAGTGGTCGAATCATACTGAACAGGAAGCAACCTGGGAACTAGAGGAGAAGATGCGCACACAATATCCTCATCTCTTCAAACGGTCGAGCTGAACCAAGTTTCGATGATGAAACTTTCAATAAGGAGGGTGGGATGTGAGAACCCGAAATTTGCGAATACAATCAAAGGGATTGGACAAATTCATTATGCATGAAATGTCCTTTGAATATACCAAAGTGACTCTTGGTATGCTTGGATGAATTTATTATGAAAGAGATGACCCTTGATATACCAAAGTGACTCTTGTTTTGCTTGGATGAATGAATGAATACAATTAATGCTTGCTTGGAATGCAAGGGGTTGGCCATGAGGAAGTTCAAAGGGAAAAATCTCACCTATAAATACAACATTGTATGTTGAAGAGACCACACCCAAAATCATCACAAAAAGTTGTCCCTCTCCTCTCTTCTCCTCTCCATTTCGGCGTCTAAGGCAAGAAGAAAAGGGAGAAAGCTTCGTGCAGTCTGCGTGATCAGAAGATACGTCGAAGGGCTGCTAGATTTGTTTCATAAATCTAGGCAAAATACTGCAAGGTTTCGGTCACCGTCTGACCGAGATTCAACGGGAGTTGTACGTCCGGACTTGGAAATTTCGAAAACTACACCTTCAAACTCGGTAAGTGTGTTTTTGCTATGTATTTCTTTGTAAATTAAAATTTGTATAAGTATGACATGCTTATATGTGTGTCAAATCATTTTCGAAAAATGCTATATTATTTATGATAAAAATCTCGATCGATGTACGATATGTTCTTCTGGTCTCGACGTTCTTTGAATCTGCTGATTCCTCTCATAATTCTGATAAGTACTGTTTGATGAATCTGATTTTGTAATACACTGTTATGATTCGAGTTGGATATGGAATGACGTTGTAAATTCTGTTATGGCCCCCATCAGTGGGTATAAAACTGTGTTATGGCCTCCATCGGTGGGTATAAAACTGTGTTTTGGTCCTCACTCCTTAGAGGACTAACATATGGGGGACAATTTGACCATGGAGGATAAGATGAATAACAGTGTTCCGTTTGTTTCGATCTGTTCTGTTCTAATAAGTTTTTTTGCACCTTTTGAGTCTGATTCGGTTAATGTTTGATATGATAAGTTTTGAAAATCTGTTAAAAGATGTTTTAAAATTATCTTTATATGTATTTATGGTAATCGATCGATCCCCCACTTGCTGAGTGTTTCCCAAAGCACTCACCCCTTACATCTCTCCCCAGATAAGAATGAAGAACAATTGAACGAGGAGGAACATGAGACGTTCTGGGGCTGGTGATCACACCAAAAGATCTAGACTCAAGATTTTGTATTTATTTCGCTTCCACAATTCTGATGTAATTTTCATTTTTTTGTCGTTGTCAAGACAATATTTATTTATGAAAAGACAGGTGTTTGGCTATTTGCTACGAAGGCTTAATTGTTTTTATGTAAATTGATAAACAATGCCGGATGTCACCGACGCCTCGGTCTCGGGGCGTGAAATTTGCTAAATGTCACGTCCCGAGGTCGAAGCTTGAGACATTTGACGTTGTTTGACAATCACATATTTGAAAAATACACAAGCTTCGTAGCACAATATAAACTTAAAACTAGTCTATTTCATAAGTAATTCAAAATAGCCTTGTCATTACGACGAACATTCCCAAAACGAAACAAAAAAAACATCGCGGAAGCGTTTTTCACAACTTTAAATAAAACTGAAATAACACGGCTAAAGCAGTTTTATACACTTCAAATTTTAAATTGAAAACATCTTATTCAACGACCTCAAAACATATTTGGCTCTTCCTTTTCTAAGTTCTACTTGATCATCGTTCTTATTTAGAGATAGTGATAGTAAGAGATAACTGTTTGGGGAAACACTCAACAAGTTGTAGCTGATCGATCATAACGAATAACAAATACTATACATTTATATGATTCATAGGATAAGCATGCCAAATACAAAACAAAACAGAACATAACAAATGACACTGAAATTCATATTTTTTTCCATGTTTAACCGATTGGTCCCTAATATTTATTCCTCCAAAGGGCGATTCCATGAAACGACTATAATCCCACCGATTATGGGTCGTATAAAAACTTATAAAAAATCAGAATTTCCTTACCATTTCATATGCAAATCATAACAACGCCTTTAAATAATTTCAAACGTTCTTTCAAATATTTATGTCAAACGAATGAAACAAATTAAAGGAATATGTCATGCCGATCGAATTTTCAAAACACATGCATATATATTTTAAAACATGAGCCTAACTGCATATTATTCTTCAGAAAACGTAAAAGCAAAGGTGATTCTCGAAATTCTTTTTCTTTGAGAGCGTTTCTATAGCATTCGGCATACTACTCTAATCCTAATTTTTGAAAATATGTGGTAAAAAATGGTGATTGTAGCTTGGGTTGGAAAATCAACTGAGCAACGGAATATGGGCACCACTTTCTCCAACAAATCGAAACCTGTTTAAGGATCTGTGCAAATCAAGCCTGATTGATGCAATGTTGGCCCTTTCAAAGTGTCACGCGTAGAGCCTAATTGATAGGCCAACATAGTGATTGTTAGAAATTCTTTCATCGTTTGCGGATTACTTCATGGATCCCTTTCTCAAAACTGATCATCTGCATTTCGCTTTCTATGTTTTGATTGTGATTACTATGTCTCGGTTTGTTGATGCAGGTCGTTGTAAATACATGTAGTGTGGGAAATGATATCCGAGAGATGACCTGGAAACACCATGCACGCATTTGATGACATTGTGTTTCCCTGAGATCTTCTAATAAATTTTTCAATTGGTAATCGGTATACAGGGAGCAAGACATGTGGTTATGACTATCAGATTCAGTTCAAAAGGGGAAAACCACTTTAAATTGTATTAATCGGAATTGCATAAACGGCAATAATTTGAATTCACTTAATTAATCCATGACTATCGATCAAGCCTGTACGTTTGAAAGAAAACGAGAATAAAGATGCGCTTAGCTTGATTTACATTCGCATATGGTCCATGACTACTTTTTCTTTTACATTTTCTTCCTCATACAGCAATATGCACTTATAGTTTTGTTCCAGACTGTTACGCATGTTCTTCAGATGTGGAATTGGTGAAATATTGTTCTAAAAAATTTAAACGTTGAACCACCGGTTTGGCACGGAAATGATAATTTATATGACAAAACTTGAACGGAAGTGCATGTGAACATCAGTTCCTCCAACAACGATAGATACTTTATCCTGGTGATATTCTGAATTTAGCAATGATTGTATTCTGCAAGCTGGAGGCAGATATATTTGTATTGAAAAACAGTAATTAAGATTTTTTTGTCAGTGAGGGGAAATAGTGTGTAAGTATGCGCAATGCGACCCTGATAAAATTTCACCATCAGATCAGTCAAATGTCGCTTTGGCTTCTGGGTTGCTGGACGGAATGCAGGACAAAATTGTAGAAGTTTGCTAGCTATTTCGTTTTTTTTTTTTTTTTTTAACTTCTTCCTCACTTTTGGTCCATAAAGTTTTTGGTTGCTTGTTCAAATCTCACCTGCTGTATTTATGAGGTGTTTTGCCAGACTCTCTGATCGGGTTGGGAGGGTTCCAGTCTCGTATCTTTCATCAGAACTTGTTCTGTTTCTTACCCTGCTTTAATGATTCTGTTGCAGAAAGATCTGTTGTTCTCTTTTCGCCTTGGATCTTCTTTCTTTTCCCCTCACTCGGTTACTAACTATGCTAAGGAGAATAATATTGCTGCAGAAGATTTTTGCGTGTTATTTTTTAGCTTGTTTTTTTCCTTGCACTGAAGAGTTTGATTTCAATTTTCAAATTATTGGGGCATTCTTCTGGTAGAATTCATGCGATATAGTAAAACATGTTTGATAACCAGTTTGTCAGTCATGGAGCATTCTTCTGAACAAGGTATCTGTCATAAAAACCTAGTAATTTTGAGAATGCTCCTCAAATATTTTAACAACTCTGCTGCCATAGATTAATATTTCATTATTTAATAATGGAACTGCTATAGTCTGACCTTTTTCTATTAACTACTGCATTGCATCTAATGCACTTTGTAAGTATTATTGTCACTGATCACGTTATCTTTTTAGATCTGTTCGTTTATCCTCTTCACCTTTTTATCTCAAGAATTTGCTTTATTCGTTACAAACTTGTAAAAGAATGGTAAAAGGTAAAAGAACATACATCTCTTGTGGGTGGAGCCAAGATTGATTCAAAATTATCTTGAACTTGGCTTTGAATTATTGGGATATCTGCCTCGATCTTACTCTTGATTCATTGCCTTGGTGACACTCAAGAGTTATCTGAAAAAAAGGGAGTACTAATGAAGTTGCATTGGGATTTGCAGCAAAGGGGAAAAAAGGTTTAAAAAAGCAAGGAAAAGAAGGCTTGATAATTATGGGATTTGGAAGAAAGAAGGAAAAGAATGAAAGGTCTGGTCAGTGGGGATGATATTCTCTTATGAAGTACTGACATATGCAAAGTCTTTGAGACTAAAGAGAGAGGGGAAGAAGAGAGAACAGAATAGAAGCTTTTAGCTTGTCTGCTTGTGCTCCACAAAGATGGAAAGAATATGTCTTTTCTATGAGGCAAATGGTATCTATTTGTACCTAAACTTGGGGATGGATTAAGAGACTAGGGCAGTCGGCAAGTTCAAACAAAAAATTCTTAAAAACTTAAGGTCTCCAAAAATATATTGATTGATTGATTGGATCTGCCGTTGCTTTAACTTGCAACTTACGTGTATTGTTTTCTACAAGCTTGGAGATGCCACCATTGAAGCATTATAGTAACTCTTGCTTCTTCTTTTTTCTTTTGCTTTCATTATTGATTCTCATTTTATTTTTTCTAAAATAATTGTGGGATGTCGAATATACCTCTTAACTCTGGCGTGCTTATCCAAATTCTGTTTAATTCTCAATATTTCTTCCCTGTGGTTGGTGAATATACTTTTTAAAGGTGGTGATACTTGTTCTTTTTGGACTTGCATACTTTTTCATTTGACTTGAAACACTATTAAAACACAATTTATGTGAAAATTTATTCATGCATAATATTAATTACAAATATGATGTCGAGGATTTGTAACATATTTGACATCAAGATTTTAAGTTTTGAGACGAGGTATTAACTGTAACAACCATCTCTCGACTTTGGGATGATGAAAGCAAAGTCATATATACAGTATTTTAATTTCAAACTACCTGTTAAGATTGTTAATATAAATTGAAATAATTATGTAATATGATCTGGGCATGAAAACAATGCACACAGGGGAGCAAAGTCATTTGTTTTGCCTCAACCGCGGGACTTTGCACGCAATTTGAGAATGCTAAATTGGGCGTCTTTCGTAAAACCCGTTGACATTTAGATTTTACATATTATATTTTTTGAATATTTTTCTTATCTTTTTCTTTTTGATTGAAGCACTAATTCTCGGACCACCACTAACCAAAGAGAGACACCTCCTTTTCAACTCACGCTTACTGCATTTTTTTTACAATTTCATCGTCTTCTTTACATAAAGACCACACCCTATATTCCTTTTATTTTTCTTAGTAACACAAAAAATTAAAGGGATGTATGTATAAAGACATTTTTGCGAGTGTAGATTTTCGAAAATAAAACAGGATATCATGTAATTAGATCAATTAATCGAATGAGCTAGCTAATTACACTTCTTTAAAAATTCTAGTTCCTTTCAGACTTTTTTATTTACATGATATTTTCATTAAAATTATTCTTAGGTGCTTTTTCCTTTTTCTTTTTCTCACGTATGTAGAAAAAAGATACAAGATCTGATATACATGATTTTCGACGCAAGAGAGGAGATGAAAGTGGGATTTTGAGTGAAAATTACATATTTACTTGTTTTTTACTAATATTATTTTCATTGCTAAATGGTATCAAAGATTTTGAACATTATATATGATTTCATGCAAAAACTATAAATTATACTAGAGTTACAAAAATATTTGATTGAACTAATTTATGTCCGACAGCATCACATTTGTATTCTAGCTCGAAAATGAAGCACTAGTGATCGTTCACGTCGTCACGCCGGCAATGAAAATAACCACAGTAGTAATATTAATTCATTATTATGTTTTTTCGTCTCTCCTGAATTTTGTAAAGATCAATAGCTAGCGATCTTCAACAATTTCCCCATGTTGCCGAGTAGGTCTCAGAAAATCCGAACCCTTGATTCTTCAACAATGCACGATCGTGATCGTATGCCACTAGTTCTCTACCGCCGCATTGATCTTCCTTCAGCCCCAGAAAATCCCTTGTCGTATTATCACTGTTCTGCCAAATCCCTGGTGCTGCCCCGGCGTGATGCATATGCATCATGTCCATGTGAGCCATGTTGGAGCCCGTATGACCCGCGGCCACCCTCATTGTGGCCGCCTTCTGGAGGAGTGCGGTGGCTGAGAGACTGCCGGAGAAGCTGACATGAAGGTTCTCCAATGGGGACGTCATAAGATTTTGTTCTTGGTAGAGTGTTGAAAAAGAGAAGGGAACGTAGAGGGTCTCGGGTTTGATGAAATGATTGGACTCGGGGTTATGGGGTGGTGGATCCCAGGAGTTGAGGGGAATATTGTGGCAGTGGAGGGGGGCCAATGGGAGGAGAGGCGGGTGCGGCAGTGGCGTTTCGTGGTGGTCCAAATTACGGAAAGGTAAGGCATTGTTGGGACTTGGTGGTGGCAGAGTGGCTGCAGAGAGCCTGGCGCTTTCTTGAGCTAAAGCATCACAGAATGCCCTGTGGGTGATAAAACCATCCTTCCTGCAAAATTTTAACGATAAAATAAATTCTTTTGACGTTGAAATTACATTGAGGCTTGCTATGGGGAAAAAAGCAAAACATTCGATGAAAATTTATAGAATACACGCAAGATGTTTGACTTAATGATGTTTTTGTATGATATCGTACCGATTTGGTTGACAAAAATATTATTTCACGTGTTTTCCAACACAAGCATAAGATTTTGTCGTTTTATTGAAATATATATATGCTAAGCTTAACATGCGCGTATATATTTACGATTACTCTCATACTTCGAATAATTTTGAGGCCATGAAAAAATTAATTATTTTTGAGGCAATAATATGATGATTTTGAATGGTGTTTGCATGAAATAAGCAGGTATCGAATCCAAATCCCTTTACGTGTGCTGAAACAAGAATACAAGAAGGAACCGACATGCCTGTGTACGTATGCATGACTTCAGCAGATTTTAAGATGAGGTTCAAATTTTTACAGCTCCTCTGACAGAAAAAAAAAAAAAAAAAGGGGAAAAATGGAAAGAAAAAGAAACTTACAGGAATTTGAGAGAATTTTTCCAGCAATTTTCTACCACATTAACCACGCAAAAGCAAATATCCAGAACACATCGTTGGTCGTGGAGTTCCTTTTAATCACACCAAGTACACGCACTAGAAAAAGTTCAAAAAGACTGTTGCATGCAAACCTTAATTTGCATCGTATTGTTCACCATGATTCTTGAGTTCAGGCGATAAAGTCTGAGTTAACCTACTTTTCGCAGTGGTTAAAGTAATATTTTTCTAAGAAATCACGCATAAGATTTGAATTTTCCAAGCAACTACATGTGTGGTTAAAAAGATTAATTAAAATACCTGGAGAAAATGGTTCCACAATCACACTTGTATTCTCTAGTTCCACAAGTTTTAGAATGTGCTTTCCAATCTGATTGAACAGCATAGATCTTGGAACATTTGTCACAGTTCCATTTCTTCTCCCCATGTTTCCTGGAATAATGTTTTTTGATTCCTGTTAAATCACCTAAAGCCCTTGAAGGATGGTGATGAACACATGAGATCTCAGGGCAAACATAGGCTTTCTTCCTGTTAGCTTCTTTGCTGTTTCTCTGCTTCAGTTTCCATGGAAGATTGTGTCCTCTTCTGTGAAGCTGGAGATTTTGATCTCTCTGAAAACCCTTTTTGCACACCTCACAAACATATCTGTTTGTAGCCAAAAGGGCTCTTGGAGATAATGCAATTACTTCCGCATCAGGATCTAAAATATATAAAAATAAAATAAATGAAGATCCCAGAAATGTGAGATGAATTCTTGCCACATATAACTGAGAACAAATTAAATAAATGTTTTTGGTCACCTGGATTTCCCGGAAGGTTTCTTTTCTTCTTCATTTTCAGTGGTTCTTGACTGGTCAGAATAGAATTACTCATGAGCACTGAATTTGAGAAACCAAAATTTTGAACCCTATGACCAGATGAAACACTGGACTTCCTCAAAAACACAGGTTGAATTGGACATCACTGCCGGAAACATGACTTTCAAGAAGTTGAAGAAAGAAAGAAATAAAATGGAACAAGAAAATTAAACAAAAGAGCCCACTAATCCAATTTACTTTGGAAATCTTCTTTTATTGTTACCAACCTTATTAAAAGCTCTTAAACTGAAATCAACAGGTGTAAATAAAAACAATGCAAGATAGCTGAATCCCACCTGTATACACAACAAAGATTTAAAACAGGTGACCGTAAACTTCAGCAGTTGAAATCCGAAATATTTCGAATGGGCTGGAAAACTATATAATTTTATTTTCTTGGAATTAATTATGTAAAGCAAGAGAAAAAATAAATACTTTATAATTCCTCCACACACCCAAAATTAATTAGCATGGGAAGAACATATGCTTGTTTGTAGCTATCGGTGTCTCTCTATATATACATGCAAGGATAGGTGGTAGGGTACACGTACAGTGAAAGTGAGAACTAAATACAGATGATTTTATGTATATTTTATATTGATGCACTTTCTGTCGCGTTGGTAATTTGAAATGTCATGATTGAAAAAGTTATTATGCATGATACATGCAGATTAATAAAAAAGGTTATTCATTTTAAATAATCCTAGTTACTGCTCAACTAATATATATTTCTATATAACTTTATGCATAATTAATGTATGTATACAACAAACATGCACATACAAAATACAAACGATGTATAATTAGACACATCGATCGAGATCTTATGATTGAAAATATTTAAATCACAAAGCTGAAGGGATATGAATCCAAAGATTAATATCTAATACTCACACGCAAGTCATAGTTATAACGAATAAAATTTCTGGTGAAAAAGGCAAACTAAAAGAAAAGGAATTGACACTTTCTGTCATTTCTTTCGCTACTGTCATAAAACACCCAAATCCCTTAAAAGGGAATTTGATTTGAATGGATGAGTTTGTATTAAAAGGAGGAATTGCTAACAAAGAAATTGATTGCGTGGCTCAAAAAAACTTGTAAAATATAAAGGCAAAGCGCCTATGCATTTGCTTAACTAGGCCCACCTCATTATCATTAGTGAATTATTACACTGCTGTTACATGTATATCAATCATACACCAAAAAGGCAAGCGCAGCCCCTGAATCTGAATTACAGAGAAAGAAGAATTTAAACTTTGGAACTATGCATACTCTCATGAAGAATGTAAAACTCATGATATTAATGTATGCATGCATATGAAATGTTAGGCACTGATGAGGAAGTGTATATATATATATATACTAGAAAAGTGTATGTGCGTTGCACGTGAGCAACTAAATTACTGGAAATATAAGTACGAAATTTTGATAATATTTAAATGAATTAAAATATGGCTAATAGCATTTATTAATTGAAACAAACCAAACCACAAAATCAAAAATTATGATCATAGACGGTATATGAATCGGAGAAGTTATCTTATCCGCATGACACACTTTTCAATATACTTCTTGGTTGATTTTGATAACTCAACAACTCTTTGTCGTAGTTTGTTATAATATACATATAACCATTTTGGTATACTCAGCAAGTATATGATCGTCTTTAACATCTATTATGTTATTTAAAATCCTCATCTGAGATCTAACATGCTCGTAGTTTACTTTCCTATCAGGACGTTTTTTCGGTTTTCTACATTGGTTTTATTCAGTAATCTTATTTTCCAAATATTTATTTTATTGTTGAATGATTTTTCAGTTTTTGATAACTCATAAGAATAAATGTTGTTTTTAGTCGTGATTGATTTTTACTTGTGACTAAAAGTATGTATAACATATATATTCTTCAACAACATACCAAATAAATGGTGTTGTAATTTCTTCAAACATCGTGATATTTGTAATATCATTTTTTATATATTTAATATCAATATTATCAACATATAGCTATAAGTTTAATAAATTTTTAACAATTATTTCTCAATTAGTGTGAGGAAAAAACTTGAAGATCTTTTCAAATGACTATATCTTAGAACTGTGTCATCGTTTAATTTGACGCAATTCAGGAAAGTCATTTCGTTCTTCGTTTTTTAGAAGATTTGGAACAATGATTGCGTGCATCATATCATGGGGATGATATAGTTTCAATCTCATAAACAAAACAAATTTTATTCTATCGAGTTTACATTTTGTTTTGTAGTGTTTTATATATTTTAGAACGACATAAAAAATTAATTATTGTAATTTAAAAATCTTGAGAAGGACACGGATAACGTAATTAAGATATGTATATGAGATATCATTCAAATATAAATATCAAAATATTTATCTTATTCAATATCTCATCTACTAATACAACTGTTTAGATTTCATGAGCATCTTATAATATACAAAATTAATTTGATGAAATATTGTATAATTCAATTTGAATTTCACTATTCGGCTAAGTGAATTTATTTGCCGAGTAGTTCTCTATGTTACCATCATATATCTCATGAATTAGTTTTTTAGCCGCTTTAACTAAAAAAATAGACAAAAACAACCTCTTAGCTACCTCGAAATCTATCGAGTTAATATTAGAAGAAATAAAGTGCAACAGGCTCAATGTTTCAATTTACTAAAAATGCACAAATTTGATCTATTGTGTCCACAAAGCTTTAAAATTGTTCTCATACCATTAAAAATAGAATGAGAATTATACACAATTTTTTTCATGTATTTCTTTTTTTGAATGAAGAATTTTTTCTTTTTGTTTATTTTTTGAGAAATATTGATATTTTATATGGCATCAATATGTTGCAAACCTAGCAACATAATCACTATATAACCCTTAAATATGAATCATTCTTGTTGTTATTATTTTGCTTTAAATATTACACATACAATTTTCCAATTTATTCTTCATTGTGCTACGTTGATTTAAATATGAATCATTCTTGTTGTTATTATTTTGCTTTAAATATTACACATACAATTTTCCAATTTATTCTTCATTGTGCTACGTTGATTTAAATATGAATCATTCTTGTTGTTAATATTTTGCTTTAAATACGCCTTCAAATATATGTATATGTTTCATGTCACTTAGTTAGACCTAATTTCAAATATCTAAAAAAATGTGTTTGAATTATATCATACAGAAATAGGGACATAGTAATACGCAACATTATTTTTTTAACATGTTTTTTTCATCCACTATGTTTGTCATAAATTTTTTGTTCAAAATTTGATTCAATTCTTAAATACATGTATGAAGAACCAATAAATTATATAATTCACAGAAGTCATATATTACCCTATTCGTAGAACATAAGACCCAAAATATGTGGCTTTGATTGGTGCACTCTCATACATATTTTCATATAAACAACAAGACAAATATCAGAAAAATTAATTGCCGCCAACAATACTAAACAAAATGAATTAAAAAATTCATGACACAAACAACCTCCATAAAAAAATGATAATTCAAAGTTCAAAAATAATTTATTTAGTACAATAACAAAGAAATTGAAGTATATACGAACAACAAAAAGCATAAATCAGTCTCAAATTAAATACTAACTCATATTATTCAAAAATTTTATAAATTTTTCAATATTTTTTTCAAATAAAGAGAAATCGCCTTATTAATGTCATAGTTTCATAAATATTTTACTTTTTAAAAAAACACACTAAAGGAAAAAATGGTGTCTCAAAATCATCATGAAAAATCTTTTAATAAAACCTTAAGAAATAAAATTATAATACGAAGTCACACAATTTTTGTGAGAACCCGAATTTCCAGCATTTTAGTAGCAATGCAAATAATTTCCAGCATTTCAGTAGCAATGCAAAATTTCCAGCAGAAGATAATATTTCAGAAGTTGATACTTTTCCAGCAGATTAGAATCCAGCAGCAGACAACAGATAAAATCCAGCAGCAGAAGAGCGATATTCCAGCAGACAGTTACTGATTCAGCTTAGACTTGTAACTGAAGCATTTAACACAGAATAAAGGTTGTTAATGGCAGATTATTGCCATTAATTGGGAGGCTAACAGTCAGAATTTTGCCTATAAATAGCACCCTCAACCTCTGAATTGGTGTTACACAAATCTTGAGTTATCACTTGAAATATATGAGATAAGAGAGTGCTTATTTTCGGGCAGTAGAAAGCAATAGCAAGAGCAAGCCTATTTCCAGACTTCAACCGGAACACTCTAACAAATTACAGTAAGTGGGCTTATATATAAATATCTTGAAATCCGTTTGATAATTCTGTTTTAAAGTTCAGTTTCTGTATGTTTGATTTCTGATATATGATTTGAAGCACTGAAACTTCTTAGTGAACTAATGGTAGGAATATATATTCTGAACATTTCTGAATTCTGATTCTGATTCTGGCCTCACCCCTTAGAGGAGAGAACATATAGGGGACTGATATCAGTTTAGCCATGAAATTCACTAACGTGCTCAGTGCTTATTAATTCTGATTTCTGTTCTGAAACCTGTAAATTCTGAATTATGATTTCTGTTATGAAAATACGAGTCTTCTGTATATTATTGTATTACTGTTTCTGTTGAAAACGATTTCGAAAACTGGGAGTTATTTTCGCCCCTGCTTACTGAGTGACAATCATATCACTCACCCACCAAACATATCTCAGATAAGAACGAGGAAGAAATATTAGACGAAAAAGAGCAGATCCAATTCTGGGGCTGGTGAAGAAGATTATTACATCTATTGGGAATGTACCTATCTGATATAAGTTAACTTATATTTTTGGGAATTTACCTATCGAAGATAAGCTTCTGACTTAAGATGAATTGTTTAACTCGAGGATAATAAATTAGTTATGAAAATATGAGATAAGGATTATATAAGCTTTGAAATTCAGATGTAGGAAAAATTTTGTGTCAATAATTAATGATATGTACATTAAATTTGGGATGCTAAGTGAAGGACCTCCAATGAAACTTGTTTGTGTTAAAACATGCTAGACTCATAGTTTTGATTAAGGAAAGATTTAGTAAACGAAGAATTGTCTGAGGATTTAGTTTCTTCCGTTCAAGGTTGAAAGAAATTTTAACTAAGTTATAATTATTGGGACTTGAAGCAATCGGCTGATAAGGAGTTATATTCTAAGATTCTATATTGGTTTCAAGATTTGAGTTAGTAATCGTGGTAATTCTAAGATAGAATAAAATAAGTATGGATACGCATATATTAAGTGCCGATCTTATACAGTGTACTATGGGAATTGATTGGTTGGACAAGAATCATGTAATGGTAGATTGTCGGGATAAGAATGCCAAACCTCAATCCAAGAGTAAATCGTACTTCGTGGTAAAGATAAGGAACAGAAATCCTTCCTTTCTACTTCTGAGACCTAGAAAGTCTAACTAGCAATGATCGATCAGCGAGGTAAATAAAAAAGTTACTCTAAAGATAGAGGATATTCCAGTTATTCAGGAATTTCCGGACGTCTTTCCCGAAGAACTCAATGGCACAATCCCCGACCGTGAAGTGGAGTTTGAGCTCAACTTGATTCCTAGGGCTACACCAATCTCAAAAACACCATACCGTATGGCTCCAGCAGAGTTGAAAGAACTCAAAGAACAACTTCAAGAATTGTTGGATAAGAAGCAAATTCGACCAAACGCATCTCCGTGGGGAGCTCATGTCCTGTTCGTAAAGAAGAAGGACAGAAGCATGAGATTGTGTATCGATTACAGAGAACTGAATAAGATCACAATCAAGAATAAGTGTCCGCTTCCAAGGATAGATGACCTGTTTGACCAACTCAAGGGAACTACAGCCTTTTCCAAGCTTGACTTAAGGTCAGGCTACCACCAACTCAAGGTCAAGACAGACGATATTCCGAAGACAGCCTTCAGAACAAGGTATGGACACTATGCGTTCATGGTAATGCCATTTGGATTAACAAACGCTCCGGCAGCCTTCATGGATCTCATGAACAGGGTGTTCAAACCAATTCTTGAAAAGTTTGTTGTGGTATTCATCGACGACATTCTAGTGTATTCGTCAAGTGAGGAAGATCACAAAAAGCATCTTCGTCTCACCCTCCAGACGCTGAGAGAAAAAGAGCTATACGCCAAGTTCAAGAAATGCGAATTTTGGCTAGAAAGCGTCACATTCTTGGGTCACATCATATCAGCAGCAGGAGTAGCTGTGGACCATAAGAAAGTAGAAGCAATTTCAGATTGGCCGAGACCAAATTCAATGAAAGAAATTAGAATTTTTTTTGGGATTAGCGGGCTATTACCAAAAATTTGTTGAAGGGTTTTCTTCAATAGTCATACCCCTCACCTAGCTCATATAGAAGAACTCCAAGTTTCAATAGGAGTGAAAAATGTTAGCAAAGCTTCGAGACTTTGAAGAAGAAGCCTATCTCAACTCCGGTGTTAGTATTGCCAACTGAAGGCAAAGACTTCACCATCTACAGTTATGCATCTAAAGGAGGTTAGGATGTGTACTCATGCGAGAGGGCAGGGTGATTGCATACGCGTCGAGACAGTTGAAGACGTATGAACAGAATTACCCAACACATGACCTCGAGCTAGCAGCAGAGGTATTTGCACTCAAGATTTGGAGACACTGTTTATATGGTGCTAGATGTGAAATATTCACCGATCATCAAAGCCTCAAGTACTTGTTCACTCAGAAAGAGTTAAACATGAGACACAGGCGATTGATTGAACTCATGAAGGATTACGACTTGACGATAAGCTACCACCCAGGCAAAGACAACAAGGTAGCAGATGCTTTAAGTTGAAAGAATATGAGTAAGATGATCCTGACATCACTTTAAGCACAACTATGCCTTCGAGAGTCTATCAAGATAAGTCAAGATAGAGATTCCGCTTTGGTGAAACTGAAAGAGCAAGCTAAAGAAGGAAAATCATCAGACTTCGTTATGGACCACAAAGGAATCTTGTGGATGAAAGGACGATTGTGCATACCAGACATCGATAATCTTCGACAAGAAGTAATGTCTGAGGCCCATAAGTCGAAATTTTTAGTTCATCCTGGCACTACCAAGATGTACAGAGATTTGAAGAAAAAGTTTTGGTGGAGTGGAATGAAGAAAGACGTGGCAATGTTTGTTTCCAAGTGTCACGTGTGACAGCAAGTCAAGGCAGAGCACCAAAGACCTGGAGGACTTCTGCAACCTCTAGAAATTCCAAAATGGAAATGTGAGCATATTTCTATGGATTTCGTAGTGGGTTTACCAAAGACGAGACAAGGTCATGACGGAGTATGGGTAATCGTAGATAGACTCCCAAAATCTGCGCATTTCTTACCTGTCCGCATGAATTATAATTTGGACAAGCTAGCCACCTTGTACATGAATGAGATCGTGCGATTACATGGAGTACCAGCTAGCATACTATCAGACAGAAATCCTAGATTTACATCTCGATTTTGGAAGAGCTTTCAACAAGCTATGGGAACTAAAGTTACTCTTAGTACGGCATATCACCCTCAGACCGATGGCCAAACAGAGAGGACAATTCAAACTCTAGAAGATATGCTGAGAGCATGTGCTCTAGATTTCAGTGGTAATTGGAGCGAACATCTGCCCTTAATTGAGTTTGCATACAATAATAGTTACCACAGCAGTATTGAAATGGCACCATACGAAGCTCTGTATGGACGAAAGTGTCGATCGCTACTGTATTGGAATGAGGTAGGGGAAAAAGCCATTGTTGGACCCGAAATGATCCAAGAAACAGTGGATAAAGTCGCTTTGATCAAGGAGAGATTAAAAGCTGCACAAGATCGACAGAAAAGCTGGGGTGATCAGAAAAGACGACCCGTGGAATTTGAAGTTGGAGAAAAGGCATATGTGAAAGTGTCACCCATGAAGGGTGTAATCCGATTCAATAAGGCTGGGAAACTGAATTCCAGATACGTCGGACCATTTGAAATTCTTGAGAAAGTGGGAACACTTGCTTATAGAGTAGCACTTCCACCCGACATGTCAAGAATTCACAATGTATTCCACGTTTCACAGCTGAGGAGATATATTTCCGATCCTAGTCATATTCTTGAAGCTGGACCACTGTTGGTTGAGGGAAATTTAAATGAAGGACTAAAATATGAAGAGCTTCCGATTCGAATTGTGGATAACAAAGACCAAGTACTGAGGAAACGAACTATTCCATATGTAAAAGTACAATGGTCCAACCACACCGAAAGAGAAGCTACTTGGGAGTTAGAAGAAAAGATGCGAGATCAATACCCTTACCTCTTTGAGGAGCATGTTCAACCAAGTTTCGAGGACGAAACTTCTCATAAGGAGGGAGAGATGTGAGAACCTGAATTTCCAGCAGCTAGAAATGTTTCAGCAGCTATCAAAATTCCAGCAGCAACTCATATTTCAGAAGCTGGTATTTTTCCAGCAGACATGTATTTTCCAGCAGACAGAATCCAGCAGCAGAAGAGCGAGAAAGCAGCAGACAGTTACTGATTCAGCTTAGACTTGTAACTGAAGCATTAACATGGAATAAAAGCTGTTAATGTCAGATTATGATCATTAATTGGGAGGCTAACAGTCATAATTTGGCCTATAAATAACACTCTCAGACCTCTGAATTGGGTTACACAAATCTTGAGATTATCACTTGAATTTTCGAGCTAAGAGAGTGTTGATTTTCGAGCAGTAGAAACCAGTAGCAAGAACAAGCAGATTTCAGACTTCAACCGAAACACTTTTAGCAAATTACAGTAAGTGGGCTTATGTATAAATATCTTGAAAACCGTTTGATGATTTCTGTTTTAAAGCAAAGTATATTCTTGATTCCTAATATTTGATTTCGAAGCACTGAAACTTAGTGAACTAATGGTAGGAATATATATTCTGAACATTACTGATTACTGATTATTGGCCTCACCTCTTAGAGGAGAGAACATATAGGGGACTGATATCAGTTTATCCATGAAATTCACGAACGTGCTCAGTGCTTACTTGTTAAATTCTGATTACTGAATACCGAATACTGATTTCCGATTACTGATTTCTGAATACTGATTTATGTTCTGAAATAAAGAGTTTCTGTATATTACTGTATTATTGTTTCTGTTGAAAACGATTTCGAAATTGGGAGTTATTCCCGCCCCCGCTTACTGAGTGACAATCATATCACTCACCCACCAAACCCATCTCAGATAAGAATGAGGAAGAGTTGTTAGAAGAAGAGGAGCAACTTCAGTTTTGGGATTGGTGATGAAAATCATTGTTCTTAGTTCTGATTTGTAATTAGATTCCGCTGCATCTGTGAAGACAATATTATGTTCGGTTTTACATTTTTGCTGTAAAACATTTGTATCAGACAATGATTATTATGAATAAAAGACTGGTTTCTGAATTTTGTACTTCTGAGGCTTTTTGTTTTCGAATGTAAATTTGAGAGCAACGCCGGTGTCAACCAACCCTCGTCCCGGGCGTGACATTGAAGTGGTCTTTCCAGCAGACATGTATTTTTTAGCAGACAGAATCCAACAGCAGAAGAGCGAGAAAGCATCAGACAGTTACTGATTCAGCTTAGACTTATAACTGAAGCATTAACATGGAATAAAGGCTGTTAATGTCACATTATGGTCATTAATTGGGAGGCTAACAGTCATAATTTGGCCTATAAATAACACTCTCAGACCTCTGAATTGGGTTACACAAATCTTGAGATTATCACTTGAATTTTCGAGCTAAGAGAATGCTGATTTTCGAGCAGTAGAAACCAGTAGCAAGAACAAGCAGATTTCAGACTTCAACCGAAACACTTTTATCAAATTACAGTAAGTGGGCTTATGTATAAATATCTTGAAAACCGTTTGATGATTTCTGTTTTAAAGCAAAGTATATTCTTGATTCCTGATATCTGATTTCGAAGCACTGAAACTTAGTGAACTAATGGTATTCTGAACATTATTGATTACTGATTACTGATTACTGGCCTCACCCCTTAGAGGAGAGAACATATAGAGGACTGATATCAGTTTAGCCATGAAATTCACGAACGTGCTCAGTGCTTACTTGTTAAATTCTGATTACTGAATACCGAATACTGATTTCCGATTACTGATTTCTGAATACTGATTTCTGTTCTGAAATAAAGAGTTTCTGTATATTACTGTATTATTGTTTCTGTTGAAAACGATTTCGAAATTGGGAGTTATTCCCGGCCCTGCTTACTGAGTGACAATCATATCACTCACCCACCAAACATATTTCAGATAAGAACGAGGAATAAATATTAGAAGAAAAAGAGCAGATCCAATTCTGGGGCTGGTGAAGAAGATTTGTGGGGCCCTTAGCTCCTAATCGTTATTACAATGTAATCTGATTAGGGTTAACTAATTACAGCGGAAAACGAGTTTAAAATTTCTTTACAATGAGCCCGAAATATTTCTTCTATAATTTAAATACTAAAAATAGTATTTAATCTCATATCATAAACATGCCCACACCAAGTCATAACCACTCATATACAAACAACTCATATTCTCGGGACATGCCCCGGTATATAGATACATATACATATATACTGGGAACAAGACAAAAACATAAAATCTCAGCCCAAGCTGTGGCTCCCTCCAGAAGTACCCTCTCCGGTCTCCTGATATCCTGGAGTACCTGCCATTGTCCACACACAAAGACAACAACAGCCCCCCTTGGGGGTGAGCAAAGCTTCGTATGGAACAACCAATCATATATATACCACAGATATCTAAACAATGATATATGGTATGCAATGCATGTGTGTCGTGGAGGTATCAGGGAATATGCCCATCCACTGAGCACATGTCTGAACCAATCGAATCGCTATCAAATCAATGCTCGAGCTGGCACACCGGCCAATATGGGATACTCGTATGATGGCGTCGGCAAAGCGCCATCAAATCCCAAATCTCATATCCAATCATATGGGGCCACAATTGTCTATGCTTTACGGGTCATATAATACCGGCATAGCGATTGTGTTCACAAACCCCGGAATCCAATCAAATCATATCAGGGTATCCAAGGATCATAGCTCAACGTGCATGTCATGTATCGATGTATGCATAAAATGATGTGTGTTAACAAAACATTTATTTTATACATCGATATCTCAATCTCAATGTCATGTATGCCACATCAATCAACAAATAAGGCATATAGACATATAAACTCATTCCAATCAATCAAATCAATCCGATATATATCATATAATACAGATACCTGTCGTATGTTACCCGGTCGCAACATACCTCAATTCTTCGTTTCCAGTTGATGTAGCCTGAAGATATTGATATTACACTTTATCTACATCAATAACATACTCATTCCAATCAATAACATACTCCGAAATCATTAATATGAGTTTCAAATATCATTTGAAGCTTCAAAAATTCATATCAAATCAAATTCATATCATAATTCAATTCCGACTTCGAATACAAGTTTCTTGTCGGTTATTCCACTACATATCAGAAATTCAACTTCAAATACATGCTATTCCAGCACTTTGATATTTAGAGCTGCTGGAACTAGAAGAAAATTACCTCAGTCAGAAGCTCTCGACGCGACGATCACAAATATATAAAAAATGACTTAAAGAACCCCATGAACATGACAATATAAAACAAATGAAAGGGTAAAAAAGAAAACTCACAAATAGGGGTGGAAAAAAATACCGAAATAGCGAAATAGCGAAATATCGTACCGAAAAAATACCGAACTTACCGAAAAAATCGGTATACCGAAATTTTCGGTATCGGTATCGGTACGGAATATTTTTTTTTCGGTATTTCGGTATATACCAAAATACCGAAAATATTTTTTATTATTATTTTTTTTAAATTTAAGTTCGGTATACCAAAAAAATAGTCGGTATACCGAAAACATTTCGTTATATCGATGATTTTTTCGGTATACCGACAAAATTTTCGGTGTCGGTACGGTACTGGTATGAACTTTTTTCATACCGAAAATTTGGTATACCGAATGTGTGGTATACCGAATTTTCGGTATCGATATCGGTATGGAAAAATTTCATACCGATATTTTCGGTACGGTATATGGTACCGTAGTTCGGTACGGTATACCGTACCGTACCACCCCTACTCACAAATGAAAGTTAAGTACACTATTAATTAACATATTAAACTAACATAGAAAATTATTTAAAGAACCAAATGAACATGACAAATTAAATAAGCTCATAAATATATGAATTAAGCATATAATATACGCATATGAATTAAGCATATGAATTAATTGTTAATGAGAAATAATATACGCCTTAATTTTGAAGTATAATGAGTAGAAAAAACTGGAAAAAAATTGAAGTGATTAAATAGATGTGATATATGTATTAATTTTAAAATTATTGATATAATTACTTGATAGGAGAAAATACATGAAAATAAAAGAGCAGATAATATATTAGAAAAAGTCCAAAATATAACTATGTTATCTTCCTTCAAAAAAAATTAATGAGACACTTCCTAATCTTTAGGTACAAATATTAATTCTTTCAAAAAAAATTACTAAATGTTATTTTTATATTTAAGTCATAACATCATAAAAATATTAAAAAATATGCATATATTCACATAATTCAAAAACTAATTTTGAATATATATACACACACAAAATATATTTAATCATTAAAAAACAATATATAGTAAAACAATATTTTGAATAATATCAAATCTTACAACAATAAAAAAAAGCTATTACCACTACATTTTGAATTAATTTTGCTACATTCATAAGTCCATATAATAGTTAAAATTATCCTAAGATATATAAAAACACTTTTAAAGTAGTGATTAAAGTCAAATATTATAAAAACAATTAAGAATTGATAGAGAAAAATGACATGAGATTTCAAATTTTTCGGTTATAATTTAGAATTTATGATTCTGGGTTTGAAAAGGATAAAAAATAAACAATAATAATTTATTTTGTTTAGTAAAACATTTTTCCAATGAAAGTTTTCTTAATAATTTTTATCAATTGTTTGTCTTAATGTATTTAAGAAAAATTTCAGATTCAAACTTTATTATTTAGTTAAATTAATATAATATTAGTTGATTCATTATATAAATAAATCATGTAGGATAGAGTGTTTGTCGTTTTACAAAAAATTATTAACTTGTGGTGACAATGCTTAAACGTTGAACTCAAATCTTTTAAAATTGTACAGTAGTTCAAACGTCACGTTTCGATTGTTATATTCAGAATGAACAATTATTGTATCCCAACAATTGCATTATTTGCGATCAATATGAATCGAATTCGTGACATTAGATCTTATACCAATTGCAGGACAATATATTTGTCGCTTTTTTATAGCTGATGGTAACGGTACAAATCAAATATTTCAAACGGTATAGTAGCTCAATCATCATGGTTCGATCGATGTATCCAGCAAGGAAAATTATTGCATTCCAAAAATCTCACTTTCAATAATTACACTACTTGAAATCTATGAAAATCGATCTCATGACTTTGGCTTTGATAAATACCATTAATTGTAGGACTATGCACTTGCCGTTTTATCAAAAGTCATAATCGATGGTAACAGTGCAATGTTAACTAAAATTTTTTAAAATCGTAAAGCAACTCAAATGTCACGTTTTGATTGTTATAACTCACATGAACAATTATTGCACCTAACAAATCTAATATGAGTGTTATTTCACATGAGAAATAATTTCTGTAAATTAAATCTATTCTTACTAATCAAATAATTCCATAAAAAAAAAGTAATTTTAATTGATAATAATAATTTAAACATAAATATTAATTGTTAGGGTGACAACCTTATGCCCTCATCTATGTTCCATTAAGTTGCAATCATAGTAATAATGCACAATGAATTGGTCAACATAACTTAGTTAACTTAGTAAGAGATTAATATTAAATAACAATTTTGTTTTTGAAATGTGAGAAATAGCTTTTTTTATATATAAACTCATCATATATAATGAGAGATTAATTAATATGTAGAAAAGATGAAAAAATATTTTTTATGTATATAATTTCATCATATACAATGAGAAATTAATTAATAGGTTGAAAAGAATAAATAAGACAATAAATCAATATATATATATATATATATATATATATATATGATGATTTCGTAGTAAAATTAATACAATCATAATTTGTAAAATGTTTAGAATGCGACTGAAAATTGAAAAACAAAATATATAATAATAGGAAATTTAATTTTAAAAGCATTATTATGTAAAATATTATCATAAGACATAATGATTCAGAAGTGAAATGACTAAATTATTGAGCAACTATTTATTTAATTTCTAGTTAAATAAATTTATTGAAATTGAAATTTGTCAATATTAAGCATTTCTTATCATCTACATAAAAATTTCAAGTGTTTCATGAATTTTTTGATATTAACTAATATAATTAATTTAAATACATAAAAAAATTCTTAAGTTTTTTTCAAAGAATTATTTTATAATAATCTAAATGTGATTGTAATAGTTTAAGAAAGTTGAAAACATATAATATTGTTGAAGAGTTCATAAAATTTATTAGTTATATCTGAAATATTAAACATTTTATTAGAATTTTTTAACTTTTAGGCTTTCTTACAATCTATATAAAAATATCAAAAGTTTCACAAATTTATAGGTATTAATTAGTAAATATATAAAAATTATAAAATTCATAAAAAATAATATAATGTGTTTATAATGGTATGAAAACTAAAAAATGAGTTGAAGAGCTCTCAAATTTTATTAGTTATATTTTAAAAATTAAAGCGGCTTACATCCATACATGACATCATGTTTTCTACCCCGCGCAATGAGAGGTACAAGTAGCAAAACTACAATTAAAAATAATTCATCAAAAAAAAAATCTGAGGAAATTATTGCAAAACCATAATCACGGAATAATTCAATTAATATTTTATGTTAAAAAGATATTCTTTCAGATAATTTTTAGCATATTTCAATATCTACAGTCATGTGTTATGCTTCTTAGTTCATATTTAAAAATCAACTTGTTATAAAAGTTATGTATTTATATGTAAAATAAAAGAAAAGAAAAAATAAAGACATTAAATATTCATTAGCAACCATGTAGATATCCTCTCATTTTAGGAGTAGTAAAGAAAAACCATTAGTAAATTAATACATTTAATATGCATTAATGTTCAAAATAATTTAAGATTGACAATGAATTAAAAAAAAACCTATAAAAAATATTGATTTAATTTACTAACTTAAATGAATAAAAATATATTAAAAAAATTCACAATTAAAAATCATACATTTACATGAAATGTTAGATTAGATATAGCTGAGCCATATATGACACATTTTAAATTACATAGCAAGATGTGATAGTTGTATTATGATTGATGTGTACTAACAAAGATCTTAACGAATTAGAGAAAATCAAGACTACCCGAAAATCACATCATATATAATTTGATATATTGCAATAAAGTTAGTTACGAATTTAAAAATTCTTCACAGCTAGACATTATAAATTATGGCTATTTAGGACTTAATTTTTCAGAACACATTAAGTTTTAGAATGTTCGACTTGTTAATGAGTTTTCATTTGTCCAAACAATTATATATACACATAAATACAAACTCAGATAAGAAATTTAGTCCCATTCAAAGACAATCAAATAGACCCCAAATTACACATCTTTGTTACGAAAAGATGTCGAAATATACAGAAAATGGTTAAGACTTCTACATCAATGCTCTTAACACAGTCTAATGAACAATTAGCTAGAGACGACAACTCCTTAATTCCAATTCGAGTCCAGCAGGAAAATGAGCCTAATTAAGAAACGTGGCAAACTACATTAGCAGTCATCAAGAATCAATGTCAAAAGATTTTCTTGTCACAAAACCACAGCATGATCATTTGGGGCTCGAACCCAAGAATCCCAACCGATCCGCCAAGAAATTCACATCCTCCTCCTCGTCCTCATCTTCATTCTCAGGCATGCCTTGTTCTTGATCTAATCTTTCATTCAGTAACTCTTCCCAAAAACCATCGTCCAGTTCTTTATCATAACTCCCTAGTTGGGTAAGTTCCCGTTCCTCTTCGTATTCATGTTCCCATTTTTCCTTACCCAGTCCCTGCATCTCCAAAGCAAGTGCCTCCAATTCAGACACTTGGTAGTATGGGTCAGTCTCACCAAATTCTAATGGTTCCACTTTGATGGGGTTCTTTCCTTTGTTGGTTCGGCTTGATTCACCATATTCAATCGGTCTAAGCCTCTTCTTAGAAACAGCTTCTTCAAGTTCTCTTCTCTTCTCCTTATGCTGGACTAATTTATGAATAAAGTCAGGATTCTGCATTGCTCTTGCCAAGAAGCTCATCATTTGCTGTTGCTTCCTCTCAGTTCTTTGTAACCTCAAATCCATTTGCTGAAGGTAAGTTCTAATGTTCTGTTGCTGCTGCCTAAGCTTCACTAGTTCCATCATTAACACATGCTTGTCACGCCTCAATCGATCAATTTCCTCATCTAATCCGTATCTTCCGACTTCGACACACGGTTCGGCCTGATCTTGCTGTGGAGGAAGAGATTGAGAAGGTGTTTTTCTTCTCCTTATGTTCCTCAGAAGATGCTTTCGGCCTTCTAGAAATGCCTCGTGAGCGAATTCCCATTTGTCCGGGTCAACCTTTCTAAAGCCCTGCACGGATCAAGATTCCACTTTTTTTTAGCAACATTTGAAGAATATATCCAAATGATACCTTCAAGAAATGATTGTCGGAGCGGTTTTTCACTGAAGAATGAACAGGAACAAAGTGAATGTAAAGAATCAACACTAGAAAATTCAGTCGCATCAACGTAAAAGAACATTGCTTCGATAAAAACTAATCGTTCTAAGCAATAATAATAATAAAACTGATAAAGTAGATGCATGGCGTGATCTTACGAATGTTCAAATAGACACCTTCGATGGCCTCTTCAGATCCTTACCTTACATTCAAGGAACAAGGAAAGCAAGGCCTTCTAAACCCATTTGCTTTAAGATTTCTGGGGTTGCTTTATTTTTCTAAAATGTTGATACGAGAGACATTATTCAAACATCTGCCCGGTCTCTTTCTTACATAAACATACATATACACATATATCGATATACATACTACACACACACACATACATACAGGTGTACATGGGTATGCCCTTTCATTGTACAGACATACTATACACACACACACGGGTGCACGTGTACGCCTTCTCAATGTACAAAGACTATTAAATATATGTATATATATACGTGTGCGCTCGCACGTGTCCTTTCCGTGATATACAGAAACATACACGAATCCGCTGAAATAAAAGACAGCATGTCCTTGCAAATTAGGGATGGACAGGCTAGCCAAACAGTAAATGTGTTTTTAAGTACCAAGTTGGCAACTTGCGATAATATCTTGCCTTGAAAAGTTGTATTCTAATAATATATTAGAGATATAGACTTTGAGACGTGGCACCTTCGCTCATAATTTTATGAATTTTCTTGTGCAAGTTGCTCCTGCTTTGGACCATCATGCACTCTATGTTTTTTTTTTATATTTTTTGTGAGGTCGACTTTTACATTTAGATGGACACGTAGCTCACACCAAATCCACAATCGCCACTTGATTTATTTCTAAATTCGTCAACTTCAGATTCTTTTATGGTTGTAAAAACATACAAATATAATTTCAGCTATTATATATATATATATATATATATATATATGTCACCCGTTGTACGTACGCTTAATTACTCGAAAAGACAGCTCCGACTATGATATTTACAACGTACAGGCACGTCCTATCACATGATACCAAAAACACAAACATTTCCTCTCAAAAATAAAAAAAAGCACAAACATTTAGTAGCAAAAAATCAAAATTTAACTCTTCGAAAAAAAAATCAAATTCAAACAAAAACGATTCAGATTCAAATTCCAAGGTTTATGAATAAAATTACGAGCTGCATATATAATATGCTCATGTTTTTATAATCCGAAGTCGCTGATTTAAAAAAATAAAAGAAAAAGAAGATCAAAATAGGTCCTTAGAAGAGAAACTTACATAGGTATTAAGCTGTCTAACAAAGCTGGAGAAATTGTTGTGCTTAAAGTAATTGGGCACAACACTTGTGGAAAACGAATGAGGATCCCAAACAACGAAGCTTTGACCTCCTCTGCTCCATGAAACGATGTGATTCGTGTTCGGATCATCCACCATATCGAATGTCTTTTTGAGAAACGGCGGCGGACCCATCTCATGCAGCCCTTCTATCGCCCGAGGCTGGCCCATTTCCGTCGTCCCCTGTCCCCGATCATTGATTGCCTGCTGCCATGGCGTATGCTCTTCTTTGACTGGAAAGCTCGGGTCCATCACATTTAATATAGCAAAACCAGAGCCTGAATCATGAAGTTTAACAGATCATTGAGATGAATAGAATGGAAAATTAGCTGGGAAGCCATGGAAAGAAGCTGAAGAAAAGCACAATTTACCAGTTCTTGACTGAATTCTTTTGAAGACCTTTACCAAGAAATTGGTTAGGTTTCTCGATTGGGAAATAGCATTTGCGGGCTGAAACTTCTAAAAATATCTTAAGAGTGGAAAGTTCTAGATTTGGAAGGTGCGGGAGAGTACGGCGCAGTTTCCTGGAAACTTCTAGACTGGAAGAAGGGCAGTTCTGTAATTACAACGCCCCTCAAGTTGTTGTCAATAGTGGCTGTAATTTAATCAGAGGACAGGCCAAAGCTCTGATGAATCCAAATAATATATACTTCAAAACATGCAATTACAAATAAGAGGAAATAGTTGAGAAAAAAACAAAGGCACCGTTTGTTTAATATGCACTTACAATATATGAACATATATTTTGTGAGACGATTACACGAATCTTTATTCATAACATATATATTTACTTGTCATACGAACATATTACAATAAAAGATAATATTTTTACATAAATTTTTGTGTCCAAGGGACAAATTATTTACTAGACATGTGGTGGATCGAATTATTCTTTATTGATTAATCAATTTTTTATTGACTTGGTAGCTTTGATTGAAGAAAAAATTCATGAGTGGACAATCCAAATAAGTAGAACTATAGCATATTGCTACAATATTTTTTTTAAAAAAAAGAATTATTAATGTAATTTCTAAATGAAAACACAATGCATGTACTCAAACAATGGGGTACACAGTTAATTGGCATATGTACAAGATTGTAATGACATATTCTACTCGACTATCAAATGTAATTAGCTACACAATCGCGAAGAATTTAGTAAGTTCAATAAATAAAGACTCCTTTATAATTGCAAATTACACAATCAATTGCTCAAAGCTATGTTTGGTTGTCATGATAAGGGAATGATTATTAAATAATCATCCCTTATCTCATTTTTGGTTCATTTTTAATTTAGATTGAAAGCATCCCTTAAATAAAGACATCACTTGATTATGATTGAAAGCACTAACTATTTATGTTATTTGTGTGATTAAATATCCCTTCTCAAAGATGTGATAATGTATAATTCTTGAATAGTGATAATGATAAAATTGTATATTGACCATAATACCCTTGAATTGTCTTCTTCAATATAATATGAAAATTAAAATTAGTGAAAATTTAATAATTAATATAATATTTAAATTTTTATTATATTTTTTATAAATTAATTTTATATATTTTTATTATTTTCAATCATTTTGAAGAAAATAAATTGTAATGCAAATCTATCTTAAATTAAATTTCTAATCATGTTAATTAATTCTTTTATGAAAATAAATATTTATTAAATTCTAATTTATTTTGTTTAATAATTACCGTAATATTTTTAAATATATTTATAATAAATATATTTAAATTAATTTTAATAAATATAAATTATAATTATAAATATTTAATTATCTATCAAATTATTTTAAGAATATATATTTAAATAACATTTGGGGTATTTTGGTCATTGCAATAAAATTTACAAAATTAATCCATCATTTTAAAATCATACCAAACACCATGTTATTTATCCCACCATACTATTAATCCATATATCTCATTTTTTAATCACTCTAATTACTAATCATTTACTTATCCCATCACACGTACTAAACGGAGCCCAAGAGTTTGCCTTTTATCGTGTTGATTGGATGTGTTCAAGGCAAAGCAAGGGATCAACATAAGCCACCAGAGGCACAGAAAAGCATTTTGGAGGCGACCGGAAAAAATACACATAAGAGGAAGAGAATTGTGAGGTGCAATTAATAAAATATACAGGAGTAGCAAATGCATAATTCTAGTATGGCAGCGCGAGAGATGCATGACGAGCGAGCAAAAGATCAGTTTCAACCATGTGTCTACGACGTCGTTCAATCATTTATTGTGTTCACATGCGTGCACAGGGTGGTAAAGTGAGAAATACCAGACTTCGCAAGAAAGTTTGTTGAGAACTTGATATTCTATTCCATTGTTAGAGTATAGAGTGAGAAGTTAGATTTTATTGTTTTCCAAACATGTCGGTGCGTCTTTACACCTGGCATGCCCGCAACATATAAATATTGTGCAAATAAAATTTTTGGCACGTCCAATGGACCTAAAATACTCCAGCATAAAAAAAAATCTGTCAGAAAAGAATAAGGTGTTGAAGAAAATACACAAGAAATATCTATGCTAAGATATGATTGACCAACTAGAAGGAAAATTCCATGGTCAGCTAATTCCATTCCATGAAACTCAAGATCCTCCAACCAATGATAACTCAAAAGAGGTGGTGGAAGGATCAAAGGTACTGGCTAGTGATATTCTGGCCTATCTGAAGGCTATGGTGATCCAAACAACCCAATCGGTTAATGCTAGTTAGGGGAGCAAATATATCAAAGAGGGTGGAAAAGGTTCAAAGAATGGTAAGGCAGGTGATACTCACCACCCAACTTCAGAATTCTGATCAGCCGTATAATATGACCAATCCAGTGAATCAACATTGTTTTTATGATGAGGGAGTCAACATTGCCTTTCAAGGAGGTAATACTGGTTGTAATATGGGATTCAAGCTCGAGGTGTACAATATTGTCATCATCTACTCCCAGCCCAGAATATCTCAGTGATAGACCCAAAAATTGTACGAGAAACTGTTCAAGAGTTATATTGGCCGAGTTTTACAATCCCTATCCACACTACATAGATGTGAATTACCCTTATCTCAGTGGTTATAGAGTTCATGACTTCAACCTATTCTCTGGGGAGGAAACTCGATCCAACATAGAGAGCAAAACCATATTTATTATCCAGTATAGAGAGTTGGCTAATTTGGAAAACTTCAACAACTTAAAGTTGTGGTTATTCGCAAATTCCCTCGACTCACTCTCCAAGAATTCAGTGATGAATTGAAAATAAATGGCAAGAAGTTTCACACTCGGTTCTATAAAACTGAACCAGATGTATGTATTGTTGATTTATTTAGAACCACTCAAAAGAAAGAGGAATATGTAGAGTTGTTTATCGACATGTTCAAAAAGATGAATAATAGATGCAAGGTGTTCTTACTTGAGATTGAATTCGTGAAAATGGCACCAAAAGGTTTGGATTTCAAATTGGGGAAGAAATTTCGAGGCATGGAGTTCGAAGATTTCTTTGAGTTGGCTGTGAAAGTTGCCGAATATGAGGAATTTTTTAGGGAAAGGCCATACAAAAAAAGAATTACGAGGTCCTATTGTCAAGAAGTGGAGGAGTTTACATTAGCTGAGATCCGATCAAGTGGTTCATATATTGTTCTTTGCTAAAATAGAAAGCGGTAGAATCATATAAGAATAGTAGCCCTCAACTCCCTAAAGATGTGCAGTACACTTTCGATGTATCAAATACTGATGAAATTTTTTATTTCCTGGTAAAAAGAAATTTATAACTTCCTACCAGATCATAGAGTGTCATGTAAAGAACAACTGAAGGGACGAGATTATTATAAGTACCACAACTCATATAATCATGTCACTACATCATGTTGGGCTTTTAAGAATATTTTGTTGGAGAGAATTAACAAACAAACAAGATTTTTGATGATAAAAGCTTTGTTCAAGACATTTTTCATCTCAAACATAGCTTCAGTTTTGATCCATAGAATATCAACTTTATTCTCGTTCTCAAATTGATGAAATATACAGGTTCAATAAAACGTCATATGAAACCAACAATATTTATATACAGTATTGATACTCACGGGAAATTGAGGGTCCGATCCACGCAAGCGTCACTAATCCAGACACGGGCTTCAACATTACCCTGTGCCTGAAATCACAAATAAGACCGTTAGGAGGGGGCCAGGAGGGTGTCCCGGCGTAGCCCATCCGACGCTCAAGTCAGAGACTGAGGATATATGGGGGGAGCAGCTAAGGGACGCTGCTGAAAACAATATAGTGAATTCATTATCATACGCTCCAACCTGGTATTTATAGGAGAATACCTGGGCTTGTCATGGGCCAGTCACCTGTGGGCCTCAGAGATGGGCCGGGAGTTTGGGCCGGATCTTGAAAGGTTCATCCCTGGGGTATCACCAGTCTCCCCCTCCCAAGTCGAACTGAATCGTAGGTTCAAAGTTCGATTAATTGCGTTGTTCTCGGTCTACCGGGTGCGAGTTGTGCATTTTCTTCCAGCCGTTCGTCACTGCCGCACGCTCACCCCTCGCCGAGTCGCACTGACGCGACGCTGCCCTCGCCTCAACCGCCAGCCTCGCCAGCACGCTGCTACACCCTCGCCAAGCGCCTCTCACCCTCCTGCCATGCACGCGCAGCCGCGCACACGCTCGTCCTCGCCGAGCACTCCTGCCGGGCGCCCCTGCCGAGCGCGCCTCGCTCGCCCACAGTAGCTCGCCCACCGCGCGCCTGCCAAGCTCGCCCCCGGTAGCTCGCCCACCGTGCGCCTGCCCCGTCTGCCACGCTCGCCCACAGCAGCTCGCCCTCACCCCCAGCTCGCCCACCATGCGCCTGCCCCGTCTGCAACTCTCGCCCACGGCAGCTCGCCCTCACTCCCAGCTCGCCCACCGAGCACCTGCCCCGTCTGCCACGCTCGCCCACATCAACCTCGCCCCTAACTCCCCAGCGTGCAGCCTCTCGCCCTAGCACTGCCCTCGTGCTCGCCCAGCCACCACCGCCACACTCGCCCCTCGTAACCCCGCCCAAGCATGTTGAGATTTTTATTTCGAAGAGGTTACAATAGAGATATTCATTTGTGAATGATTGTTTCTGAAAAAATTATGGGGGCGTTGCCATTGTTCGTTAACGACAAACGAAATAAATTTTTCTAACACAGTATGCCCTCGTCGCCCCCATCTTCAAGGTCCTCTACTAAACTTTTGAAGGAAAATAATTTATACTTCCCCGCGCCCTTGAATCCTCTGCTAAAATAGTCCTTAGCAGGAAAAATAAAAACTTCAACCTCCTCACCCTCTAACTCCTCTGCTAAATCGGGCCTTAACAGGAAAAATCAAACTCTCACCTCAGCATCTCATAACTCCTCTGCTAAGCCGGACCTTAGCAGAAAAAAAAAATTATTCACTCTAACCCTCTAACTCCTCTGCTAGGTGATACCTTAGCAGGAAAATAAAAATTCAACACCTCCACCCTCTGACTCCTCCGCTAAGCCGGGCCTTAGTAGAAAATAAAATTCAATGCGCCCACCCTCTAACTCCTCTGCTAGGCGATGCCTTAGCAGGAAAAATAAAATCAACATCTCCACCCTCTAACTCCTCTGCTAAGCCGGGCCTTAGCAGGAAAAATCAAACTCTCATCTCATCATCTCATAACTCCTCTACTAAGCCGGACCTTAGTAGGAAAATAAAATCAACACCTCCACCCTCTAACTCCTCTGCTAAGCCGGGCCTTAGCAAGAAAATAAAATTCAATGCGTCCACCCTCTAGCTCCTCTGCTAGGCGATGCCTTAGCAGGAAAATAAAATCAACACCTCCACCCTCTAACTCCTCTGCGAAGCCGGGCCTTAGCAAGAAAATAAAATTCAATGCGCCCACCCTCTAACTCATCTGCTAGGCGATGCCTGAGTAGGAAAATAAAATCAACACCTCCACCATCTAACTCCTCTGCTAAGCCGGGCCTTAGCAAGAAAATAAAATTCAATGCGCCCACCCTCTAACTCCTCTGCTAGGCGATGCCTTAGCAGGAAAATAAAATCAACACCTCCACCCTCTAACTCCTCTGCTAAGCCGGGCCTTAGCAGGAAAGTAAAATCAACACCTCCACCCTCTAACTCCTATGCTAAGCCGGGCCTTAGCACGAAAAATCAAACTCTCACTTCATCATCTCATAACTCCTCTACTAAGCCGGGCCTTAGCAGGAAAATAAAATCAACACCTCCACCCTCTGACTCCTCTGCTAAGCCGGGCCTTGGCAGGAAAATAAAAATTCAACACCTCCACCCTCTGACTCCTCCGCTAAGCCGGGCCTTAGCAGAAAATAAAATTCAATGCGCCCACCCTCTAACTCCTCTGCTAGGCGATGCCTTAGCAGGAAAATAAAATCAACATCTCCACCCTCTAACTCCTCTGCTAAGCCGGGCCTTAGCAGGAAAAATCAAACTCTCACCTCATCATCTCATAACTCCTCTGCTAAGCCGGGCCTTAGAAGGAAAATAAAATCAACACCTCCACCCACTAACTCCTCTGCTAAGCCGGGCCTTAGCAAGAAAATAAAATTCAATGCGCCCACCCTCTAACTCCTCTGCTAGGCGATGCCTTAGCAGGAAAATAAAATCAACACCTCCACCCTCTAACTCCTCTGCTAAGTCGGGCCTTAGCAGGAAAGTAAAATCAACACCTCCACCCTCTAACTCCTCTGCCAAGCCGGGCCTTAGCAGGAAAAATCAAACTCTCACTTCATCATCTCATAACTCCTCTGCTAAGCCGGACCTTAGCAGGAAAATAAAATCAACACCTCCACCCTCTAACTCCTCTGCTAAGCCGGGCCTTAGCAGGAAAATAAAATTCAATGCGCCCACCCTCTAACTCCTCTGCTAGGCGATGCCTTAGCAGGAAAATAAAATAAACATATCCACCCTCTAACTCCTCTGCTAAGACGGGCCTTAGCAGGAAAGTAAAATCCTCTCACCTCATCATCTCATAACTCCTCTGCTAAGCCGGGCCTTAGCAGGAAAATAAAATCAACACCTCCACCCTCTAACTCCTCTGCTAAGCCGGGCCTTAGCAAGAAAATAAAATTCAATACGCCCACCCTCTAACTCCTCTGCTAGGCGATGCCTTAGCAGGAAAATAAAATCAACACCTCCACCCTCTAACTCCTCTGCGAAGCCGGGCCTTAGCAGGAAAGTAAAATCAACACCTCCACCCTCTAACTCCTCTGCCAAGCCGGGCCTTAGCAGGAAAAATCAAACTCTCACTTCATCATCTCATAACTCCTCTGCTAAGCCCGGCCTTAGCAGGAAAATAAAATCAACACCTCCACCCTCTAACTCCTCTGCGAAGCCGGGCCTTAGCAGGAAAGTAAAATCAACACCTCCACCCTCTAACTCCTCTGCCAAGCCGGGCCATAGCAGGAAAAATCAAACTCTCACTTCATCATCTCATAACTCCTCTGCTAAGCCGGGCCTTAGCAGGAAAATAAAATCAACACCTCCACCCTCTAACTCCTCTGCTAAGCCTGGCCTTAGCAGGAAAATAAAATCAACACCTCCACCCTCTAACTCCTCTGCTAAGCCGGGCCTTAGCAGAAAAATAAAATTCAATGCGCCCACCCTCTAACTCCTCTGCTAGGCGATGCCTTAGCAGGAAAATAAAATCAACACCTCCACCCTCTAACTCCTATGCTAAGCCGGGCCTTAGCAGGAAAGTAAAATCAACACCTCCACCCTCTAACTCCTCTGCCAAGCCGGGCCTTAGCAGGAAAATCAAACTCTCACTTCATCATCTCATAACTCCTCTGCTAAGCCGGGCCTTAGCAGGAAAATAAAATCAACACCTCCACACTCTAACTCCTCTGCTAAGCCGGGCCTTAGCAGGAAAATAAAATTCAATTCGCCCACCCTCTAACTCCTCTGCTAGGCGATGCCTTAGCAGGAAAATAAATATTCTCCACCCTCACCCTCAAACTCCTCTGCTAGGCGACAACTTAGAAGGAAAATAAAATTTTTCTTCTCCCCAACTCTGCTCCTCTGTTAGGCGATGCCTTAGCAGGAAAATAAATATTCTCCACCTCACCCTCTACTTCTCTGCTAGGCGATGCCTTAGCAGGAAAAATTTAACTTTTCTCCCCCCCACTCTTCTCCTCTACTAGGCGCAGCCTAAGTAGGTAAAATAAAATTCATATAATCTCGTAATACAAGAACAACCACGAACTTAATATAAGAACTTGGCTTTATTAAATATCAACTGATAACGTAAGACAAATTCAGGAACGAAATACATCAAAAATTAAGTAAAGATATTCTCTAAGGTGGTAAGCGTTCTCATGCCTCTTTAGAGCATTACCCATCTCATTCTCCAACTTTCCTCTCAGCTCCTCTTGTACCTCCACAAGACAAAGTTACCCATTTAGAAGCTTCTCCGAATGACTCTACAACTGCAAGACTGAGCTCAATATTCCATGCGAATGCTCGTGACCTCTCTTTTCTTCTTCCTTCACGATTCTTTCATAACAACGACGTGCGACTTTTTGGTCCCCGCACAGGACTCCAACTCCTCTTCCCACAGGAAACTTAAACTTCTGATGATAACTGGAAGCTACTGCTCTAAAATCCTTCAGGGCTGGTCGTCCTAGAATTCCACTATACGCTGACGGGGTATCTACTACAGTGAAGGCTATCACCTTTGTTACCCGTCGAGGATCAGTCCCCAAGGATAGGGGAAGAACAATCTGACCCAAAGGCAAGATGACGTGTTCTGCAAACCCATACAGCGGGGTGGATACCGGCTCAAACTCAAATCCTCTCATCTTCATTTGATCCAACGTGCTCTTGAACAAGACGTTCACGGAGCTTTCATTATCAATAAATATTCTCGCCACATCATAATTGGCAATGGTGATCGTTACCACCAAGGCATCGTTATGTGGAGTCACAACGCCTCGGAGGTCTTCCGGCCCAAAGCTGATGACGGGGTCTTGTGGTAAGTCTACACCCCTAGATATCTCAAAGTTCTTCAACCTTCTCCCATGTGCCTTCCGAGCTCGCCCAGAGTCTCCATCAGTAGCACCCCCCGAGATCATATGAATCATTCCTCTCGTATGGTGGTTATCCTCATTCATTCCCCTCCTCGGTTCCACGAGCTCCTGAGGGACATCTTGACATCCACCTTCCCCTCTCTGCTCACCCATCCTCTGATTTATCCATGGAGGGCCTTGACCACGCCTAGGGGGCGAGCGAGACCTTTGTCGACTCCTTAATGAGGATCCTTCTCGTCTATCCCGTGAAGGCAATCTAGCACTGCACCCAACCCTTCGCGACTTCTCCCACCTCCCCGCGGGCTCCCTCACCTCCATCTCCTCGTCCCGACTCCTATCTAGGGGAACATGGGATGAGAATTGTCTTCTACTATTAGTTCTGTCTTCCTCTCTTTCCCCCGCACCCCTCTTCCTTCATCCCTTCTCCGCTCCCTCAACTCTACTTCCTCCGGGCCGGCTCTCCATCCTTCTGTACCGTTGGGCATCGTCCAAGTTTACATATTTCTCAGCTCGAGCCAACAGATCATCATAGCTCAACGGAGGCTTCTTGACCAGCGACTTGAAAAACTCCCCTCCCCTCAGTCCTTGTGTGAAGGCACTTATCATGATGTCAGGGGTAGCCGCTGGTATTTCCAGCGCTGCACTGTTGAAACGCTGGACAAATTCTTGCAAAGTTTTATTCTCTTGCTGTTTCATCACGAACAGGCTCAAATAATTTTTTTGGTGCCTCTTGCTGCTCGAAAATTGGTGCAAGAAGGCAGCTGAGAAGTCCTCAAAAGAACGTATAGAGCTGGGCTGCAAAGTGTTAAACCACTGCTGGGCTGACCTCACCAACGTGCCTAGAAACACCCTGCACCTGACTCCATCCGAATATTGGTGCAACAGAGCCGCATTCTCAAACCTCCCCAAGTGTTCTTCGGGGTCCGTATGTCCATCATATTCTCCAACGTTTGACTGTCGGAAATTTGGAGGAAGCCCCTCTTCCAAAATGGCGAGGGAAAAAGGACTTCCTTTCTTGGGCGCTGCAGCTCTGTTTGCCAACTGCTGCCTCATCATCCGTATCTCCCTCCACATCTCCTCCATCTCCGGATTCTCCTCACTGGGGAGGGGTCGCATCTCCTCTACCCTACTTTGACTACCCTCCACATTCTCCTCTCGCTCCTGGCGAGCGGCCTGCTCTTCTGCAAACATAGGCTCTTGATTCCTCTTTATGGCCTCATCCACTGTCCGGGTGATAAATTGTCCCAACTGTTCTAGGGTCAAGCTCCCCACATTCTCATTGGGACGGGGTTGCTCGACCCTTGTCTCGTGAAGGGGCTGCTCGGTTCTTGTCTCTTGACGAGGTTGTTCATGTCTCGTCTCAAGACGCGGTTGTTCCTGTCTTGTCTCAACATGAGATTGTTCGGGTCCCCTCCGAGGACGCGATGATGCTGAGGTAGCTCTTCTACTTCCTTTCTTGCCTACCATCTCTACGCCTCAACTCAAGTGTTCCCACAGACGGCGCCAAGTGATACTCACGAGAAATTGAGGGTCCGATCCACGCAAGCGTCACTAATCCAGACACGGGCTTCAACATTACCCTGTGCCTGAAATCACAAATAAGACCGTTAGGAGGGGGCCAGGAGGGTGTCCCGGCGTAGCCCCTCCGACGCTCAAGTCAGAGACTGAGGATATATGGGAGGAGCAGCTAAGGGCGCTGCTGAAAACAATATAGTGAATTCATTAGCATACGCTCAAACCTGGTATTTATAGGAGAATACCTGGGCTTGTCATGGGCCAGTCACCTGTGGGCCTCAGAGATGGGCCGGGAGTTTGGGCCGGATCTTGAAAGGTTCATCCCTGGGGTATCAAGTATAGTCCGTAATTCATTTGATAAGTTTTCTTGTTGGGAATTATCGCCACTCAATGGCAAATACAAATATCTGTAATGTAGCAGGTCCAACATTCTTTCCTTTTATATGGATTAATTTGATCTGTTGAGTTTAAACATTTCTCCAAGAGATTTTTCTATTGATCCAAATGTGGCTCTGATAACACTTGTTTGGAAAGATGGCCAAATTAAATCGTCGTTGTTTGGTGGAAGCATTGATTCTTTTCCCTTTTAGTGATAATTTCGAATCAAAATATTTACACGATATCAATCATGATAATAAGTATCACTACAATAAATTTGTCATTCAACAACACATATACTGACAACGGTTTTTCGCTAAAACCGATGTCTTTTATTTTTTACAACGGTTTTTTAGAAAACCGTTGTCGTATGTTATTTTTTAAAGCAAAAGACAACGATTTTACGTTGTCTTTTTGGGGGTCAAAGACAACAGTTTTCTAAAAATCGTTGTCTTTGTGCAGTTTTTTTTAGGGTCAACGCTAACGGTTCTATAAACTGTTGTCTATTAGCGTGTTTTTTTGGACAATCGACAACGGTTTTTTAAAAACCATTGTCTTTGAGCGTTTTTTTAGGGTCAACAACAACGGTTTTATAAATCGATGTCTAGTAGCGTGTTTTTTTGGACAATCGAAAACCGTTGTCAATTAGCGTGTTTTTGGACAAACAACAACGGTTCTATTAAACCGTTGCTACATTTCACGACGGTTTTAGCAAAACCGTCGCGAAATTTAGCGACGGTTTCTTAAAACCGTTGCATTTCTTAAATTAGCGACGGTTTTAAGCTAAACTGTCGCATATTTTAAATTAACGATGGTTTATTCAAAACTGTCGTTAAAATTTTAAATTAGCGACGGTTTAATTATAACAGTCGTTGCTGTCGCTAATAGCGACGGTTTAATGTTAATCTGTTGCTAATAGCGACGGTTAATCAAAAAGCGTCGCAACTTGTCTATAAATATCACCGTTTTCAATCCATTTTCTTCCACACCACTTCACAACACTTAAAATTTTTCTCTTACACGATTTTAGTTTCGATTTAGAGTAAATTTTCTCGCTTCAATTTATTGCAAATTTTTAAGTTTTAGTTAAGATCATGAATGTTGTTAGATTTAGTAAATTATTAAAAGTAAATTTTTTTAATTTTACTGAAAAAATTAGCGACGGACATCATGACAAACCGTCGCTAAATGTAGCAACGGACTTTATGGAAAATCTGTTTCTAATTTTAGTGACGGTTTATTTAACTGTCGCTAATTAGCGACGGTTGGCATGATTTCCGTCGCGAATTTTAGCGATGGTTAAATACGTCACTAATGTCAAAAATCTGTCGCTGATGTTAGCAACAACAACGGTTTTAAACCGTTATCGTTGAACACACTTTCAACAACACTCTCAGTTACAACAGTTTTTAAATGGCCTACGACAACAGATAATATCCGTTGTCGTTTTACGTTTTTCTAGTAGTGTATGAAGAAAAATGACATAAAGATTTTTACTTGAAAACCCCAAATAGAGAAAAATCATGAAACCACAGCCCACCAAAAGAAATTTTTAATATATTAATATTGTGTACAAATCATTCCTACAATAGTGGATGATAAAAATAACTCTCCATGTAACAACTTAAGGAATACCAAGAATTTCAAAAATAATAATTCTTAGATGACACACTCAATCTCACTTTTAAGTGAAACTCACACAGCTTTAATGACAATAGAAAATTCTTTCCGATGCGGAAGATCATACAATGTCGAAATCACAAAGCATACTAAAATTTATCTAAAAAATTAAGCTATACAACACTCATTATACGTTTGTATATCTCTTGCTTTTTTGAGATGATTTGAAGCAATACAAAGTGAGTGTATTTATATGGAAGGTTTGGGCTGGTAGGTAAATATGGAGCCATGGTAATGTCAATGGTGAAGGTGTGAAAAACTATGAATGTTCTTCAAGCTAAGGTTGGTTAGCCTACATGTTTGAAAAGAAATTGTTGAATTCAAAGTCAAAAGTGATACTAGATTTCAACACATTTCTCTTCTATTCAATGTGGAATAGTGTCATATACATTCATTTAATACATTCGCATGACACAAAGACAAAATTTCCATTAACAAATGGAAAAAAGCCGAGTCGTGACAAAATCCAACGGGATTGAACAAAAAGTAATAACTATTAATAGTAATTGTGAGTAAGCTTTTAAAAATTAAAATGAAAATGAAATAATGTTGTTGTTTTGGGGTTTTAAAGATGGAAATGTGTGTGAGATTCTTGTAATACCCATTGTTTAGTCAAATTTTAATTAATGGATTTGAATAATAATAACAATAATTAAATAAATAAAACCATTTAGTCTAGCAAAATATTTGACGTATATAAATAATTTTTCTTGCACGTTAATCTACGTAAAGAGTTGAAATAAAATAAATTAAAATGCTTCTAAATATATATACATACATATAATATATATTTATATATATAATGAATAAAGATATAATAATCTTTACTTAACAAAAGAAAAAAAAAATTGTTATAAATTTAGTAGAGAGAATGAGAGAAAAACAAGTCCACCTTATTACAACTAAACACCTCTATTTATAATGTAGAGAGGTTAGTCTATAAAAGGAACATTACAATCAAATCAATCACCTAAATATCATATATATATATATATATAACACTCCCCCTTAGATGATTGATGGAGAATTTAATGTTACCTTGTTAAAACCTTGTCAGTAAAACCCTGTGGGAAAAACCTGAACGAAGGAAAAAGAGTACAACAACTAATACTCCCCCTGATTTCAATCACCGAAGATCTGTTAATTGATGCATCCCTATCTTGTACACCAATTTCTTGAATGTTGATGTTGGTAACGCTTTTGTGAATAAATCAGCTACATTGTCACTAGAACGAATTTGTTGTACATCAATATCGCTTTTCTTCTGAAGTTCGTGTGTGTAGAAAAACTTTGGCGAAATATGTTTCGTTCGATCACCTTTGATATATCCTCCTTTTAGTTGTGCGATGCAAGCAGCATTATCTTCAAATATAGTCGTCGGGCTATCTTTCATTGTTGGTAACCCGCATGATCTTTGAATATGTTGGGTTACGGACCTCAACCACATACATTCTCGGCTTGCTTCATGCATTGCAATGATCTCAGAGTGATTAGATGATGTCGCTGTTAAAGTTTGCTTTGTCAACTTCCATGAAATTGCAGTGCCCCCTCGTGTAAACACATAATCTGTTTGGGATTTGGCTTAATGTGGATCTGAAAGATAGCCTGCATCTGCATATCCTATTAAAGATAAATTTGATTTTTTCAAATAAAACAATCCCATATTAGTTGTACCACGAAGGTAACGAAATATGTGTTTCACACCATTCCAATATCTTCGGGTTGGAGAAGAACTATATCTTGCTAGGAGGTTAACAGAAAATGCTATATCTGGTCGAGTGCAATTTGCAAGATATAACAATGCACCAATTGCACTAAGATATGGTACTTCAGGACCAATGATTTTTTCTCCATGTTCAAGTGGGCGGAAAGGATCTTTATTAGTGTCGAGTGATCGGACGACCATTGGTGATGCTAATGAGTGTGCTTTGTCCATGTAAAAGCGTTCTAATATCTTCTCTGTGTATGAAGATTGATGAACAAACATTTCTTCGGATAAATGTTCAATTTGCAATCCAAGACAGAACTTTGTCTTTCCCAAGTATTTCATCTCAAATTCACTTTTTAAATAATTGGCAGTTTTGGTGAGCTCTTCGGGAGTTCCTATAAGATTTAAATCATCGACATATACTGCCACGATAGCAAAACCCTCATCCGTTCTTTTTGTAAAAACACATGGGCAAATAACATCATTTGTATAACCTTCTTGTAGTAGAGACTTGCTAAGACGATTGTACCACATGCGTCCGGATTGTTTTAATCCATATAATGATTTTTGCAATTTTATTGAGAACATTGTCTTGGGGGTTGTATCACTTGCTTCTGATGGTTTAAATCCTTCAGGTATTTTCATGTATATGTCGTTATCAAGTGAACCATATAAATATGCAGTGACCACATCCATTAGTCGCATGTCCAAATATTCTGATACAGCTAAGCTAATCAAAAATCGAAAAGTGGTGGCATCCATCACAGGTGAGTATGTTTCCTCATAGTCGATTTCAGGTCTTTGAGAAAAACCTTGAGCTACAAGTCTGGCTTTGTATCTTACAATTTCATTCCTTTTTCGTACAAACACCCATTTGTATCCTACAGGGACTACATTTTTAGGTGTTTGAACTACGGGTCCAAACACTTTACGTTTTTCTAGAGTAGCTTCCTTCCATTTCGGCCAGTCATTTCTTTGTTGACAATCTTTAACAGATTGTGGTTCGGGGTCATTAGCACCTTGCGTGATATCAAGGGCCACATTAAGAGTGAAAACATTGTCAATGTTTGTTTTTCTCCGATCCCATATTTTACGAGATATCAAATAATTTGTTGAAGTCTCGGTATTTTCATGTGATTCTGATTCTCCCTGAATCACGTTATCCACATCTGTTTCATTTATTTTTCTTGTAGTATCATGTAAGGTTGCTTCTTCTGGAGCTTTCAATTCTTGTTTTTCTTGCACCTTTCCTTTCCTAGGTACTGTATCCTTCGAACCAATCGGTCGACCACGTTTCTGGCGTATTTTAGATTCATTTGCGGGTGAAGTATTAGATGGTCCTGTAGGGACATCGATCTTCACTGGAGTATTCTCCACTTGTATGTGTGACTTTATTACATTTTTTGTATTAACAAAAGCATCGGGCAATTCATTAGCAATTCTTTGCAAGTGAATGATCCTTCCAACTTCTTGATCACATTGATTGTTTCGGGGATCATAATGTGATAATGTTTTCTCATTCCAACAAATTTTTCGTTGTTCTTCTGGATACAATTTTGCTCTTCCCAGTATTGGAAAATCACTTTCATAAAAATGACAGTCTGCAAATCTTGCGGTATACAAGTCGCCTGTTAATGGCTCCAAATATCTAATGATAGAAGGTGAGTCATATCCCATATAAATTCCAAGTCTACGTTGTGGACCCATTTTGGTCCGTTGTGTAGGTGGGATAGGTACTTGTACCGCACAACCAAATTCTCTAATGTGAGAAACTTCAGGTTCTCGACCATACGCAAGATGCAAAGGTGAGTATTGGTGGTAATTAGTTGGTCTTACACGAATCAGTGATGCAACGTGTATGATAGCATGACCCCAGACTGAAGATGGTAGTTTTGTTTTCATGAGTAGCGGTCTTGCAATTAATTGCAATCTTTTAATAAATGATTCTGCAAGACCATTCTGTGTATGAACATGAGCAACTGAATGCTCAACTGAGATCCTAATTGATTTACAAAAATCATCAAATTCTTGTGATTTGAATTCAGCAGCATTATCAAGACGAATTGTCTTGATTAGGTGATCAGGGAATTGGACTCGTAATTTACTAATTTGACCAAGTAGCTTTGAAAAATCTATATTTCGAGTTGCAAGCAAACTAACATGTGACCACCTAGTTGAAGGCATCAATTAATATCATGAAGTATCGAAATGGTCCACATGATGGGTGTATAGGCCCACAAATATCCCCATGGATTCTTTCCAAGAATGCTGGAATTTCAATATCAACCTTCGTTGGGGAAGGTCTTATAATGAGTTTGCCTTGTGAACAGGTCACACATGAAAAGTCATTATTTAAAATAATCTTTTGGTTCTTTAGGGGATGTCCACGAGTATTATTTATTATTCTTTGCATCGTTGAACTCCCAGGGTGACCAAGTCGGTCGTGCCATAATATGAAATTTTTGTTGTCAACAAACTTCGTGTTGGTGACTGTATTTGCCTCAATGGCTTTAATTATTGTGCAATACATTCCAGAGGAGAGTGCACATAATCTTTCTTTTATTTGCTTCTGGCCGCATATAATAGATGCAATACAAAGGTATTCAACATTGTTTGCAATCAATGTTTCAATATGATATCCATTTCGGCGGATATCTTTAAAGCTAAGCAAATTTCTATTGGATTTGCTAGCATATAGAGCATTTTCAATATATAGGCTTGTCTCATTTGGTAAAATGTATTTTGTCTTTCCATGGCCTTCAATAATTTTTGATGCACCCGATATTGTTATAACATTATTTTCAGCTAATATTAATTCTAAAAAATACCTTTTGCTTTTAAGGATGGTGTGTGTTGTACCACTATCAGCTAGACAAACGTCTGAATTATTCCCTCATTAATCTAAAAATAAATGCATAATAAAGTAAGTTATAACTCTAAGATCCATAAAATAAAATTGTAGTTAAACAAGGTCCTCAAAGTAGTTATCACTTATTACAACTCAAGAAAAACCTTAAACCAAGATATAATAATGCGGACATTCTAGAAAATAACATAGATAATTAAAAACATTGAGCTAAGACAAGAAAAAAGTACTAGAATCAGAATTTGATCAATCTATATTTTCTAGCACACCACCCCCAATCAAATGATCAATATTCCCATCCGGTTGTGCAAAGAAATCAGAGACATCTAAATGAGTTATGTCGACAAGGCCATTATCATCAGCAAAACTTGTCTCTATTTTTCCTTTTCCTTTGATTGAATTTTGGTAGAGACCCACAAGATGCTTTGCCGTACGACAGGTACGAGACCAATGTCCTCCGTTCCACATTTGAAACACTTATCTTCATATTCTTTTGGTTTTTCAACTGATTCTTCATTATTCGGTTTTCACGGCTGGTGGTTTGTTTTCTGTCTCTTTCCATCATGTTGCTGATAATTTTTCCTTAACCATTGGCGCGTCCGCGTCCGCGGACGCGGACGCGGACGTAATGAGGGATTTGGGTTGAGTTGACATTCACTTCAGGGAATGCTATTTCATTTGCTTCAGGAAATGGTGTAGAGCCGGTTGGGCGCATTTGATGATTTTTCATCAGTAGTTCATTGTTCTATTCAGCATCTAGTAGACATGAAATAAGCTCAGAGTATTTGTTAAATCCACGTTCACGATATTGCTGCCTGCAGGAGCGCATTTGATGCGTGGAAAGTAGAGAATGTTTTTTCAAGTAGATCTTGATCAGAAATATTTTCTCTACAAAGTTTGAGCTTGGAACAAATCTTGAATAATGCAGAATTATAGTCGCTTACAGATTTGAAATCTTGCAGGCGAAGGTGGATCCATTCGTAGCGGGCTATTGGGAGAAGCTATAGTTCTCTGATGGTCACCTTTCTTTAAGATCTTTTCAAAGTTCTTGCGGGTTTTTCACAGTGAGATACTTGGCTTTCAATCCATCATGGAGATGGTAACGAAGGAAAATGAGTGATTTTGCAAGATCCTGCAGGGATTCGTTGTTTGCTTCTTTTATCGTATCTCCAAGATTTTTAAAAATAAGATGAACCTCAGCATCCAAAATCCATGACAAATAGTTTTTTCCACTGATGTCAAGTGCTTCGAATTCGAGTTTGGTAATATTTGCCATAGCAACTGTTAAATGAAAAAATTTAAGAAAATTAATAACGAATGAAATTTTAGAGACATTTTTTTTGATATAATATTAAAAATGTTATATAATATCACAAAATTTAATCATGTCCATATTTAGAAACAGATTTGATAGATATATTAACATATTCAATTATAGTAAAAGCATTTATCAAGGAAAACAATTAATCAATAGTTTTCAAAACCATGTAAAATCCTAACTAGTACTAATATAGCAATATAAAATCCAACAATAATTAACTTATTAAGTGCAATAAGTCACTAATCAATTAGTATATACGTAGATCTGAGAAAAAAAATAATAATAATTAAGAATCCATCACGTTAATGGTCAAAATGTAAAAGCATATAAAGTAAATGTATTTCTAATTTGTATTTAGTCAATATTCTTCAGGAATGTAAATTGAAGATCTTGGATAATATTCTTAGGAATATTGATAGATATAAGATCTTGAATAATATTCTTCAGGAATATTGGTAAATTTAAGATCTTGTATCTATCATGATTATCAACATAAAAATATGTAGTGCTGCTTTAAGAACACCAACATAAAATAAGAATTTGTGCTTCTTCAAGAGCATCAATATAAACATAAAATATTGTGCTACTTCTGGAGCATTAATATAAAACTAAAATTATCATCATAAGATCATATTTGCTATTTCGAGAGCACCAGTATGAAATCTACATATTGTGCTTCATCGAGAGCATACATACGAAAGAAAAATAATTAATGACTTTACCTTTGAAGAACACTCGTGCTGATAACGTGTTATAAATTTAGTAGAGAGAATGAGAGAAAAACAAGTCCACCTTATTACAACTAAACACCTCTATTTATAATATAGAGATGTTAGTCTATAAAAGGAATATTACAATCAAATCAATCACCTAAATATCATATATATATATATATATATATATAATAAAAATTAAATTTTACAAACTTGACACTTGTATTTCAAAGTCACAACAAGCGTCAAGAATATGTGACTAATTCGCCCCTACATTCTTGCCTATAAATAGGCATCATGTTTTTATCGTAAAATAAACTGAAATTCGGAAGCTTTAGAGGAAAAATGGAGAGAGGAACGAGAGCAAGAAAAAAAGAATAAAATAGGAAAAAATGATGGAAAAATAGTATATCATCTCTTAAAAAATCCGAAAATTTTAAACGAAACTCTTCTTTCGTCAGAAATTAACTGTATAGGAGGTGTAGTAAAATCATTAATCTATTTTGCATTAGAAAATCAAGATTCACTAAAAACAGTATCTGAAAAAGGTTTTAAAGTAGCTGCTTTCAGCTTATATTTTATCTTCTTCTTGAACGATTTGCATTGTGGTTTTAACATAAAATTTGTTCAAAATATTTCCTAGCTTACAAATGTGTCGGTAGATCATCCTCACAGTCATCGAAAAACTATTTTGGATGAGCGAAGTAAGCCAAATAATAATCTTTGTTTTTCAAAATGTGGGTAAAATCCATTATGAATTTAAAACCAATTTCAATAAAAAAAGTTGTAAATCTCGATAAGAAGAAACCACTGTAAAAATTTCATCGGCGCATGACCATCGGAGCAGCCACATGCAGTCGTTCCAATTCGGAGGTTTCCGAAGACCGGATTTCTACACTATTTTTAGACATTTTCGGAAATTTTAGTAATTTTTGGACATGTACTTTAATTACTATAAATATTTAAAACTTTATTCAAATTTATCCGATGTGAGTTTTGTTCAAAAATGAATTTAAAATTTTTTACCATACACTATCAGTTCTAATCAATGTAAAATAACTCAGATTATATTTATAGAAAATTATCTTGGTTTGGATTGAAACCAAGACGAAAAAATAAGCTGTCGAGGTGAGTTTTCTACACTGAGTTCATTGTCGGTTTTTCTTCAGTTATGACTCTTATGGTATTCAGCCTAAAATTTACATTAAAGCTTCATAAACTACCGATTTATTCACATATATGTTGTTTGTGGTATTCAAATTTGAGAGGAGAAGCAAGAAGAAAACAAAAGAATATGGCTTGTAGAGGCAAGTGTTGAACACTTTCTCCTTAAGAAGAATTTGCCCCTCACAATGTGCTAGAGGTTGGTGGCAATCTTCTCCCAAGATACAACTACAACTCTTGAATAATGGTCACTCAAATATTCAAGTTCTATAACAAAGAAATGAAGAAACTCTATCTTGTTGAAAAAGGAAGAAGAACAATATGCTTATGATGGAAAAAGTTTTTGTATGTATTTTTGATTTTCAAAATATCAAGCATTTAATGTTTTTCATGTGAAAAGACATGATTTTTCATTCATAGGGATGTCCATTGGCCATTGTAACTGACCACAATCATCAAACAATGCCTAGGAAATGAAAAAATGCCAGAAAAATTGAAGGGACACGAAAACAACACGAAGGGACGCGTGCAGGCGCCCGTGCGCGCACGCTGCCGAGCGCTCTCGGCAGCGCTCGGCAGCCCCTGCCGAGCGCTCTCGGCAGGAGCGCGCGCGGCCGCGTGCCTGCTACTGGCAGACACGCGCGGCTGCGCGCAGATCCGTGCGCAGCCGCGCAGCCGGGCACTGTTCATCGAACAATTTTTTTTTTCGTCCCTTACATGTTCCGACTACTCATTTGAACTTCTTTCAACATTTGATGAACTCGTTTCGAGTTTAATTCAGAACCACCGAACTTAATATTCGTTCATTAAGCTTCGTTCATCGTTTCGAATTTTTCCAATCAAACACATTGATTTATTTGCTTAATTTTCATTCATTAAGCATCAAAATTCCAACAATCCTCCACATGAATGAAATTAATGTATGAATGCTCGTGATGCATAAGAGAGAGTATATACGAAAAATTATCACATCAGGAGAGGTAGCTTTTGGCTTTGAACATGCCCTAGTGGAATATAATCGGATTAGGCCACTAAGTGAACTTGATGTCTTGAACTTCTTGGCGGTTCATGTAAAACCAGACAACTGTACCCACATGATAACCTTCCTTCCATTTCCATTTTGTTTTATCGGTTGTGTCCGTTTTGGCCATGGAACACATCTTGGCTTCATACATGTTTCATTGAGGCGGCCCGTCCTCACACGTACATAGGTGATCTCCTTGTAAAAAGGTATCCTACTTACCCCGCTTTTGCAAGCTACGGAATCATTAAAAGTACAATACTTAACCTCACTACCTTTGTAGGCAACTTCACTCATCTTCTTGGGAATGAGGAGTGATTCATCAAGTTCTCATAACTTAGTTGTCCCATTGAACCAAGATCTTGGGATCTCCAATCTACAAGGTTGGGTTGCCACTATGAAAACTTTATTTGGTAGGTTTTAAACCCATTTCCTCTTGAAAGACAGTACATTTGATCTCTATTTAATGCTTTTGTAAGCGGATCCGCTAAGTTATCCTTTGATTTAATATAATCAACAGATATAACTCCATTAGAGATCAACTGTCGCACAGTATTATGTCTTCGACGAATGTGTCGAGACTTGCCATTGTACATAGTGTTTTGTGCCATTGCAATTGCCGACTGACTGTCGCAATGTATCAAGATTGCTGGCACTGGACTTGCCCAACATGGAATGTCCTCTAAAAAGTTGCGAAGCCATTCAGCTTCTTCTGCAGCTTTATCTAGCGCTATGAACTCCGATTCCATAGTAGATCTAGCAATGCAAGTTTGTTTCGATGACCTCCAAGAGACTGCTCCTCCACCAATGCTAAATACAAAGCCGTTGGTGGATTTGGAGTCATTGGTATCAGAAATCCAATTTGCATCACAATATCCTTCAAGCACTGCAGGATACCTTGTGTAATTTAGTCCATATTCTGAGGTGTGCTTTAAATATCTAAGCACCCTTGTCAACGCCTTCCAGTGTGCATCACTAGGATTACTTGTAAACCGACTTAACTTGTTAACTGCACAAGCGATGTCAGGTCTAGTACAATTAGTGATGTATATAAGGCTTCCAATAATTTTGGAGTATTCCAGTTGAGAAACTGGTTCTCCACGATTCTTCGTCAAATGGACATTCACGTCTAAAGGCGTTTTTACTGGGGTAGAGTCATAAGCGTTAAACTTCTTTAACACTGTTTATACATAATGAGATTGAGATAGGACTATTGCTTCTGGAGTTCTAAAGATTTTAATCACTAGAATTACATCACCAATACCCATATCTTTCATATCAAAATGTTTTGTCAACATTGTCTTTGTACCCTTAATCAACTCTTGGCTATTCTCCATTATTAGCATGTCATCCACATATAGACATACTATCACATAAGATTCTCGAGTGCCTTTAATGTAAACACATTTGTCACACTCATTAATCTTAAATCTATTTGACAATACTACCTTGTCAAATTTTTCGTGCCACTGCTTGGGCGCTTGTTTAAGTCCGTATAGTGACTTAATTAAACGACAGACTTTTCTTTCTTGTCCTTTAACAATGAAGCCTTCAGGTTGCTCCATATATATTTCTTCTTCAAGTTCACCATTTAGGAATGCCGTATTGACATCCATTTGATGTATCTCAAGGTTATGCAAAGCTGCAACAGTAATGAGCACACGAATGAATGTTATTCTTGAAACTGGTGAATACGTGTCGAAGAAATCATGACCTTCTCTTTGTCTATAACCTTTGGCCACAAGCCTGGCTTTGTATTTTTTAATACTTCCATCAACTCTCATTTTCTTTTTCAATATCCATTTGCATCCCAATAGGCTTGGTACCTGGTGGAAGATCCACTAGTTCCCAAGTATGGTTTTGCAAAATAGAATCCATTTCAGAGTTGATGGCTTATTTCCAATAAGGAGCTTCAGGGATAGCCAGAGCATCTTGTATATTCTTTGGTTCATTCTCCAACATAAAAGTATGGAATTATGGACCAAAGGACTTTGAGATTCTAGCCCTTTTGCTTCTTTTTGCCTCTTGCTCCTTTGAAGAGCCTTCCAATGGTATAGCATTTTCATTTAGAGTTGGATCATGTGTAGGTACTTGACCTTTATGCTCCATCTCAAGTTTTCGCTTGCTAGAACCATTTTCTTTCCTCTCTTTACAAGGAAATATATTTTCAAAAAATACTGCATTTCTTGACTCAATTGTCATGCCCATATTCATTTCTGGATTTTCAGATTTGTGCACTATAAACCTATAGGTACTACTATTATGTGCATATCCGATGAATATGCAGTCGATCGTCTTTGGTCCAATTCGCTCTTGTTTAGGCTTTGGTATTTCAACCTTAGCTAGACACCCCCACACTTTGAGGTACTTGTAGGAAGGCTTATGACCTTTCCACAATTCGTAAGGAGACTTGTCATTTTTCTTGTGGGGTATCTTGTTCAGGATGTGATTAGCCGATAGTATTGCTTCCTCCCACAAGTTTTGGGGTAGTCCTGAACTTATTAACATATCATTCATCATATCTTTCAGGGTTCGATTCTTTATTTCGGCAATGCCTTCGATTGTGGTGAATAAGGTGCAGTCGTTTCATGAATTATACCCGCAGATGTGCAGAATTCATCAAACGGTGCTCCGTATTCGCCCCCTCTATCGCTTCGAACTCTCTTTATTTGTATTGCCTAGTTGATTCTCAACTTCAGTCTTATAACATTTGAATGCTTCAAGAGCTTCATCTTTCGACCTCAAAAGATATACGTAACAGTACCTTGTATTATCATTAATGAATGTCACATAGTAACTTCTCCCTCCTCTAGTTTGTACAAACTTTAAATCACCAAGATCGGTGTGTATTAGTTCTAGAGAAGTTGTACATCTTTCAATCGAGTGGTAAGGCGCTTTGGTCATTTTTGCTTCAACACATATCTCGCATTTTTGTGTTGGATCGACGTTGTGTTTAGGCAATAATTCAAGTTTCATTAAACGTTGCAAGGTATTAAAATTTACGTGTCCTAAACGAACATGTCATAAATGAGAACACTCAAGCAAGTAAATAGAACTTTTGTCTTTATTACTTTCAACAACATTTTGGCGTATAGCCATTAAATTCAACTTGAAAATGTTCTCATCGAGATATCTTTTTTCCAATAAAATGACCATTCTTTGTTAATACAACCTTGTTAGACTCAAATACTAGTCTAAACCCGTGTTTAACCAACAGAGACCCCGACACGAGGTTCTTTCTTATGTCCGGTACATGAAGTGCATTAACAAGGGTTACTTCCAAACCCGATGTCATCTTCAGTACCACATTTCCGGTGCCCACCACCTCAGATGTAGCGGAGTTCCCGTGTATAGTTTTCTCCCGGTCGATGGAGTGTATGTGGAGAACATCCCTTTGTTGGAGCATATGTGTCGAGTTGCTCCAGTATCAACCCACCACTCATTGGAGTTTTCAACCAAGTTTGCTTCCAAAATAACTGCAGTCAAATCAAGTTGAGAAAAATCAAATGGTACCGACCTTTCTTGAACTATATTGGCTTGAGGATTTCCCTTCTTTGGCTTCCTACAATTCTTAGCCATGTGATTTGGTTTTCCGCAGTTATAACAAGTGCCTTTGAACTTCTTCTTGTTTGGTGGTTGTTGGCCTTGTTGTGGTTGCTTCTCAAACTTCCTCTTCTTCCCTTGAAAACTCGATTCAACAATGTTCACCATTGCTGCCATTTTACTTTCCTTGGCCTCGGTACTCTTGTTGTCCTCTTCTATCCTCAATCTCACAATGAGATCCTCCAATCCCATCTCCTTTCTTTTATGCTTCAAATAATTCTTGAAATCCTTCCACAATGGAGGGAGTTTCTCGATCAACGCAGCAACTTGAAAAGATTCGCTTAAACTCATTCCTTACGCATGAATCTCGTGCAAGAAGCAAGATAAGTTGTAATTCTTGCACTTGACTCATCACAGATTTTGAGTCCACCATCTTGAAGTCCAAAAATCTCCCAACAACGAACTTCTTCAAGCCCGCATCCTCCGTCATGTATTTCTTATCAAGCATATCCCAAAGTTCCTTGGCGGTCTTGACTTGACAATACACATTGTACAATGCATTGTCAAGTCCATTTAGGATGTAGTTCTTGCACAAGAAGTCACTTTGGTTCCATGCATCCAAAGCAGCCCTCATGTTAGTATCTGTCTCGTTTTCAGCAACGGTGGGAGGATCATACTTCAAGAACCTTGACAAACTCAAGGTTGTGAGATAGAAAAGCATCTTTTGTTGCCATCTTTTGAAGTCCGCACCAGAAAACTTCTCCGGTTTCTCTCCTTGTCCAATGGTTGCATGTGGTGTTGTAGATGTTGATGCCATTGAAATTCTTCTTGCAAATGATCAAAATCAAATTTCTTCTTAAGATTGTTGTTTGTGGTATTCAAATTTGAGAGAAGAAGCAAGAAGAAAACAAAAGAATATGGCTTGTAGAGGCAAGTGTTGAACACTTTCTCCTTAAGAAGAATTTGCCTCTCACAATGTGCTATAGGTTGGTGACAATCTTCTCCCAAGATACAACTACAACTCTTGAATAATGAGCACTCAAATATTCAAGTTCTATAACAAAGAAATGAAGAAACTCTCTCTTGTTGAAGAAAGAAGAATAACAATATGCTTATGATGGAAAAAGTTTTTGTATGTATTTTTGATTTTCAAAATATCAAGCATTTAATGTTTTCCATGTGAAAAGACATGATCTTTCATACATAGGGATGTCCCTTGGCCATTGTAACTGGCCAAAATCATCAAAAAATGCCAAGGAAATGAAAAAATACCAGAAAAATTGAAGGGACACGAAAACAGCACGAAGGGACGCGTGCAGGCGCCCGCGCGCGCACGCTGCCGAGCGCTCTCGGCATCGCTCGGCAGCCCTTGCCGAGCGCTCTCGGCAGGAGCGCGCTCGGCAGGAGCGCGCTCGGCAGCACTAGGCAGGCGCGCGCAGATCCGTGCGCAGCCGCGCGTCGGGCACTGTTCATCGATCAATTTTTTTTTTCGTCCCTTACATGTTCCGACTACTCGTTTGAAGTTCTTTCAACATTTGAAGAACTCGTTTCTAGTTTAATTCAGAACCACCGAACTTAATATTCGTTCATTAAGCTTCGTTCATCGTTTTGAATTTTCCCAATCAAACACATTGATTTATTTGCTTAATTTTCATTCATTAAGCATCAAAATTCCAACAATATATTACATCATATTATGCATTTCACATTATATTGATCGAATTGTTCTGATTGATTGAATGAATGAATGTCTGGAGCCTTGAACAACTGTCTATGTACCAGATTACTAGTCCGCTGGACAACACGGCTTCGGCCCAAAAAGTGAGTTTAAACCTAGGTATATGATTCATCTGAACAACGTTACTTCAGTCAGAAAATATCAGCTCACATTAGCTTGTAAATGATCGATTGTATGAATATTATTTGAGTACGTGAGGCAAAAGTGCTACACAAAATGTTGGTGGGAGCCACCTCTTGAGCGCACAATATTCATTTCAGATTCCTAAACAGTCATTGCATTTCAATTAACAAGAAAATTTCTTGACGGTATATTACTACTTATATATGTAATTTTATATTGAATTACCGCACTAATAAATTACAGTTGAACTTATTATAAATATATAAGTTCAGTTTACTTTTTCATAAAGTCCCAAAATACTTAACTTTATTTTGTTTATATTTATAGTAAATTTTAGATACATGATTTCAGGATTCTTGGTAGAAATAAAATTATGGAAATTAAAACATGGAGTTAGCAAGATCGTAAAATTATGTTTGTCTTTCATTCGAGGTTGTATTGTTATCATTTTGATTATCTTTTGTAAAGTCGGGAATTGGACATGTTTCTACTACTATAATTTAAAAATGATAATTATATTACAAGTCGGGCTCACAATTTTGGTGATATATTTTATTTATTTTTTATTTTTAAAAAAACAACTGTCTAAAAAAAGGAAACATGCTTGGTGATAATGTGGAAACTTGGGCTCGGCCTTGTTCAATGTAACAGGCCCGTGGGCTTGAATACCAAATCCGGTGTAATCTGCAAAGGAATTCGAGCGAAGAAGAGTCCATAGTACTCAAGAAATCAAAATTATACCAACAATGAACATTATACGATTTGCGAGCTATGGTTCCTCCAAAGAAACCTAAGCAAAACCAGAATTCTAACAAATTTAAAAAAATCAAGAAGAAGAAGAAAAACAAGAACAAGAGCAAGATCGCTAGCTCAGTTCCAGTGGACAATAAAGCCATTGATTCTGAATGGTAGGATGCTTTCTTGAAGAAGAACTCTTCCTCCCAAGGTACTTTTTAGTTTCTTCTCCGTTGAAGGAATTTGTTTGATAGAAATCCAGCTGTAAAATTTCAAGTTAGTCTCGTGGGTAATGATGCTTCTAATTTGTGGTAACCCTTTCTTGGATCTGAAAGATTACATTTTTAGGAGTGTCGTTTAGCTAGCTCGGTAATTCCATTTTTGATGTGGGTTCTTGATTTTCTCTATTTGGTTATCCTTGCTTCAATAATTATATACGTTGGATAGTAATTTATGCACTTTCTTGTTGTGGGATATACGTTGGATAGTAATTTATGCACTTTCTTGTTGTTGGTCCCACGTGCGTAATTTGAGATAATAAAATCCGAAAATAAAGAATAAATTGGACACCGAGATTTACGTGGAAAACCCCTAAAAATTATTAGGGTAAAAACCACGGGCAAGAAGAAAAGAATTCCACTATAATATTTTGTGGTGTACAACTCACTCATTGTGTTTCCAAAGAAAACACACACTCTCTTAATACAGGAAAACAAAACACCTCACAAATATTATAGGACTAAGCACTCAAATGCTTACAAGACGAGAGAAAACTCGAAGAAGGGATAATTTCAGAATGAAGTGAGAGCTCTATTTATAGAGCCCATGTCAGTGTGAAAACGCGTATAAAAACGCGTTTTCTCTTCTATTACACTTGGCTATAGCAGACCAAGGCAAAAGAATATAATCATCATCAGACCTCTTGAAATATGTACAAGGGTCTGCACTCAGTCTGTTGTATGTGGACGACATGTTGGTAGCAGGCCCCAACAAAGATCAGGTCCAATGATTGAAGGCACAGTTAGCTAGGGAATTTGATGTGAAGGACTTGGGATCAGCAAACAAGATTCTAGGGATGCAAGTTCACCGCGATAGAAGTAACAGAAAAATTTGGCTTTCCCGGAAAAATTATTTGAAGAAAGTCTTGCAACGCTTCAACATGCAAGATAGTAAGCCAATATTGACCCCTCTTCCTGTTAACTTCAAGTTATCCTCCGAGATGTGTCCTAACAATGAAGCAGAGAGGATGGAGATGTCTCGAGTATCATATGCATCAGCAGTGGGAAGTTTGATGTTCGCCATGATCTGTACAAGACCGGACATTGCTCAAGCAGTGGGAGCAGTTAGTCGGTATATGATGAATCCTGGACGAGAGCATTAGAGCACTGTTAAGAGGATCCTTAGATACATTAAGGGTACCTCAAATGCTGCAATATGTTATGGAGGATCAGATTTTACACTCAGGGGCTATGTCGATTCAGATTATGCAGGTGATCCTGATAAGAGGAAATCTACTACTGGTTATGTGTTTACACTTGCAGGGGGAGCAGTAAGCTGAGTTTCAAAACTGCAGACAGTTGTGGTGTTATCTACAACAGAGGCAGAATACATGGCAGCTACTCAAGCTTGCAAGGAGGCAACATGGATTAAAAGGTTATTGGAGGAGATCGAATATAAACAAGAGAATGTTCTTTTGTTTTGTGACAGTCAGAGTGCCTTGCACATCGCAACGAATTCAGCCTTTCATTCCAGGACGAAACACATTGGAGTATAATTTCACTTTGTGCGGGAAGTAGTAGAAGAAAGAAACATGGATATGCAGAAGATCCATATGAAGGATAACATAGCTGATTTTCTGACCAAGCCAGTGAACACTGATAATTTTGAGTGGTGTAGATTCTCAAGTGGTCTAGCAGAAACGTAAGCAGCAGGGAATGGCAAGATTGAAAGGATTTGTGGAGATGTGTTTAATTCTCAATCAAATCTCCAAGTGGGAGAAATGTCGGCTCATCCAGTCAAAGAAAGTGATTGGCGGAAGCTTCGTGGAAATTTCAAATAGAAGAGAAAACGCGTTTTTATACGCGTTTTTACACTGACATGAGCTCTATAAATAGAGCTCCCCCTTCATTCTGAAATTTCCACGAAGCTTCCGCCAACCACTTTCTTTGACTGGATGAGCCGACACTTGTTAATTTGTTACTGCGGGGAACTAGTGTTAAAGAACCTGAAGCAAGCATCCTACTTTTCCTTTTGAGTTGAGCTTTGACTTCGAACTTTTTGGGATACATGATGTGCTTCAGAATTTATCTTTAATCAATAAATTTGAGCTTTATTTGAACTTTAATCGGCGAGTGGTTCTTTTACACATTATACATTCATGTTTCTCTATTCCGGTGTGCCCCTTCAAATTAGATACTAGATAATTGCTTAAAAAATCAATGTAGCTTGATGACCTCGTCCCATTTAGAACTCAGTGTCAGTTGTCTTTGCCGTTATTGTCGTCAATGCATTTTCTATCATGTACTTTTGTATATGTCATTGTGTTTTATGTGGATAGGAATTATCTTCAGGTCCAAATGTGCCTCGTAATGAGGAGGAACTTTTCAAGCATTTCTTCACTAGCTCGGCTCCCTTCTCACTTTTCGCACCCTCTATTTTCAACCTCGCGTCGCCACAGAGTCATAGAACTTCAGGTGCAGACTCCTCACACCATTCCACTTCTTTGGCACCTTCTCAATAGCCCCCACCATCGCATCCAACACATTGACCACAACTTCATCCTTTTCCATCAACACTTTTCCGACCTTCACCACACAACATGTCCCGGTCCTCATGTACAGTAAAGCACTTCCCGAAGCCCTCTCCACTTGAAACTTCAAGTTTTTCTTACTCAAATCCAGCCCCAAAGGCAGCTTCTTTTTCTTGAAAAACTCCTTACCTATCAATTTGGGCAGCAAATGAACAACCCTTTTGTCCACCAGGAATAAGTCATAGCTATCACAAAGCTTCCTTCTTGCTTCAAAAGGCTTTTAATTTGTCTTCAGTTTGGAAATTTTTAGAACTTTTGAGATGGGAATGTTAGTGGGCTACATCAGAACATAAAAATTAATGGGCTACTAACAAGATAAGTCCAATTAAAATATCAGTGCTACACCAGAACATAAAAGCCCACACGTATGAATGAATTATTTATTTTAATTATTATTATTATTATTATTATTATTACCATCTTCTTCTTTTTTTTTTTGGGTTATTTCGATCATAAAGAAGCACCTTTTTAAGTAGCAAAAAGTTGATTGCGATTAACATTGTTACCAGTCAGTCAATGACATACAATATATACCGTGAATGGTGGAGGGCAAAAGGTTGTTTCTCATTTAGCAATTTGTGAAGATTTTGATTGTAGTCTGATATTCTCGGATAAATTCAAACTCATATATGGAATTTCGATGTAATTTGTCCATCGAATATCATATCTATGGTTTTCAATCCGTGTTCTGCCCATGCTTCATTCAGTTTATCGCACGGTCAAAGAATTTGCATATACCATACAATGTTCAATGACATTCATGACAATTTTTGCCGCACATGTAAAAGCACATTGCAACTATTTTTAAACCAGCTAGGAAAATGTACGTGTGACGAGAACAGTATGATTTAAAATATATAAATCTTGAGGTAATCTCATCTTTTTTAAAATTGGAATGTAGCTGCTATTGTTGAATATCAAGTTTTTCTTGACAACCTTATACTCGTCAAGTCTCATCGTGGAACCGGAGCCAAATGCCGGAATCGATGGTTACAATAACAGTAGATACCTTTAACATCAATAATATAGACGAAGGCCATTATTTTCACAGACTTCCAGCATTTGTCTTCATACATAAACCCAAACATACATATATTTCCACTGTAAGAGGAGTCAATGATGATGTGCTTGTCGTTATTTCGGGTTTGATAAATGTTATCCATATGGGTAATGTCTTCATCCACTCAACACATAACGTGTGTGCTAAGTGATGAATCATAGTCACTAATCCATACACCAATAAGTCGTCATGATTTGTCACTCTGCATACGTGTCATGTGTTGAGTGGATAAGAGCACTACTCATGTAAGTAGCATGAACAAAACCATTATTTCATCAGATTTAGTGAGGGAGAGGAAAATGTAATTTTATTTTTGACAAAAATCATTATGTTCATATGTAAGGCCCGGATTTTGCATACCCAAACCCACGCACTATTTGTAGAGGTCAATTCTTGTTTAAAGTACTGATAACTCATATCATCAACATAAGGCCTAAAAATTTAAAAAGAATCATAATTTATTTATTAAAAGAAAATAGTGAGTCAATCCCCCAATCATATCAATGAGTAAATAAATTAGTCTTCCAAAGAACTAGCCAAAATATTTGGAAGGAAATAATCCACAAATCCTAAAAGAACTCAAATGAAAGAATTCAAGTCTCCAAAGTCTACGAAGCATCTTCCATGTCATCATCATCCTCAATGATCTCTTCCACATATTCTAGATATTCGTGTTCCTCGGTTAGATTATTACCTGAAACCAAAATTATTCAGTTCACTCCTGTATCCAGCCACTAATTCGATCTCAAGGATAACGACAAAAGTTTTCACAAAAATAAATAATAAATACACATGTAGCTAGGATGACAGAATGCAAAAATAACATAAGAACATAATCCAGATCAAAATTTCTATCGTGCAGCACTTTGACCACAGGGAAACATGAGATAGCTCACATGCTTCCCCACATGCAGCATTTGACCTGCAGGAACCAAGAGGTGGCTCATATGACAGACATAACAAAACAACATCCACAATGGGACTCCGTCATGCAGCACTTTGACCATAAGGAAACAAAGGTGGCTCACATGCATCTCACATGCAGCCGCAGTAACCAAGAGGTGGCTCACACATGACATACATATCATCCAAAATATCACCAAAACATAACCAAATACAGAATTGCAAGAGGTGCTCTTATGGACTTTGGTCGTGTTTATATCGTCGCGAGAAAGATATACATCACAATTGTCTCTAACATTAAAGAAATTATTCTGCATGTCTGATTAGTTATTTCTAATAGCATTTCGGTTGTTGCCTGTAGAGATTTTATCTAAAGAATCTATTGTCTTTGTTATTCTAGAGAAAATGAGAAGATTTATCTTGTTAATAATCCATGTAAAATAATTCTCTCCTTGGGTGAATTTAATAAGCCATTATATCTACCTATACCAGACGTCATTTGTAGGAAAATTTGTTGCATTAAAATATGCATAGCCAATAAATACAATGATCTTCTTCGGGTTATGTTATGCTCTAGTATCTATTGGATTCTCTGAATTCCATTTTTTTTCAATGTCCACAGTTACTGTAACAATTGCAGTGATGTAGATTTATGCTATTAGAGGACCCTAACATCTCAGAGTTGTGTTGCACTCTGCCTCAATGTGGGAAACAATTTGTACGACAGAGTGATCGGTTCTACTGCCTTCAAAAGCTAGCGTGCGACATATGCCATGAAGCCAATGCTACACAGGTGTTTGGAGACTAATGTTTTGGTGGATCCTAAGCTTGCAACATGGAGTTATCCGAGTTCCATAGAAATATCCAACTTCTCCTTAATGTGGCTGATACTTGGAAATTCCCTCTACTCCAAGAATCCATTGCATGGATGTTAAAGGATACTCATGAAAATTAGATGTTATTAGGTTCCCAATCTTCATTCAACATAAAAAAAAATAATTTATCAGGAAACTCCTACTCAACCATCTTGCAGAAATGAAATTATATGCTGCATGAGCATGACGTACTTCAGCTTGAGAAGATTGACATACACAATGATAAAACTTTTATCATGGAGCCATGTCTGAAGATTTCATTTCTCTTTGATGATAAAGTCGATCTCCCTAAGGACCAGTGTGTGTATGTATAACTTTGGTTAATTGGTGTCCAAGTCTCATCAGGTAATTTCCCCGTGTTCAGCCCCTGCAAATAAATTAAAATCGGCTAATGGGACTAAATCGGCTCATCCGATTCATTGATGCTTTAGACCACTTTCTAAACTGATCACTTTATATAAATCTCACCACTTTTAACCAAAGCTCGTTTGCTCGGTGCTATTGGAGCCTTCATTGCTTTCAGTTTGAAATATGAGAAACATCATATAAACAAGATAGATAGGCTATTGGTATCGGACATGACATTGACTTAAAACTCGTTCTCACTTTTTTTTTTTTGGTCTTGAATAAGTATTATTATCACATAATTTCAAATACTTATTGATACATTTACTAACTAGTTTAGCCATTTGCTTTTTTATGAGTTATTGTTGGGGCCAACCCACATGATGTTATTTCAAGGTACTATCTTGATTTAATGGCATACAAGGACTCTGACTTTTGGGACCCCACAAGTTAATTGATGGACACCTATTTGCTTACTTTGTGTGGTTTTATTTTATAAATTGAGGTCTCTTCAAATTAATTGTGAAAACTGATTATTCATTAGCTAATTGAAAGCCAGTCCAACAACATGAAGTGGACTCCTTAACAATTGTAGAATGTTTGCTTAAACTAGATTTATAGAAGACCTAATTATTTCATAGACTAGTGACACACTTCAAAATAAAATGAATCCGAATCCCAATCTCATTAATTTTCCAGATACTAAAGCCAAAAGTGGCAATTTTCATTACGACTTTCCAAAATGAAAGGCACGTCTCTACCAAACGATCCAGCTTAGACTCCTTTATTTAATTACTTCGTCCATT